>NC_064810.1:126472319-126574377 GCF_023721935.1 Panthera uncia
GGGCAGTCAGAAGTCAAGTAAGGCGCAAGCTTTGTTCTGAGAGGGATGGTGCAGGTAGGGGTAAGGATGTGTTCATAAACTGCTTTGGCTTGGCGCGCAGCTCTCTTAGCTACCTCCCTGGAACCATCTTCCTCTCGCCTCCACGTGGAGAATTCCTTAGCACACTTTATGTAGGTGGTTCTCAAAGTACGGTCCCAGGCCCGGCAGCATCAGCACCACCTGAAACTTGCGGGAAACGTGAGCTCTCAGACCCTACCTCAGACGTCTGAGTCAGTCTCTGGAGGGCGGCCTGACAATGCGTGTTTGAAAAGCTTTCCAAGGGCTCGCAGGGCACACTTGGCTTGGAGAACAGCAGCTTTGCGCAGACCTTCCTCCAGTCCTGCTCGTGCTGCCTCCCAGCCTGCTCCTGGCTGTTCCTCCGTGACCTTGCCTGTGTCGTTGTGTAAACCTAGAGCACCCCGTTTTACCACCTCACACCCCCTAGGCCTTGCCCCCTGAGAAACCTCCCCCCATTTTAATGCTCATCTCAAACATACCTTCCTCTGCAAAGTTTTTTAATTTATCTACTCACTCATTCTTGCCTTCACTTCTTCAGCACACAATTATTGTTTCCTCTGTGGCGGGCTCTGTGTTGGTTGTAGGGGAATCAGCAGCTACTATAAGGGATGCCATTAGAAAGGTAGGAAAAGGCCAGGCATGAAGGGAAGGCTGTGGGAGTGACAGGAGGCGGGATTTGCTGGGCAGCCAGTGAAAGGTTTTGAGACGGGCACAGGTGCGATCTGTGCAGTGAGTGTGTCCCCTGACTCTTGAGGGAAGGGCAGATTGTAGGATGCAGGGGAGTGCACTGAGGGCCCAGCTAGGAAGCTCTGTGAGAGCCCAAGGGAGATGATGGCGGCTTTGACTAGGGTGGTCATCGGGGCCATGAAGAGAAGCAGACTTATCTTGTGGATGGAACAGATGGGTTTTGGTGATGGAACAGTTGTGGAGAGAGGGAAAGAAAGTAATTGAGGGTGACTTCTAAGTTTTTAGCCTGAGCTACTGGGTGCATGGTGCCTTTGCTGACTCTCTTCCTCCCGCCTTAGATCATTCGTGGATTGGAGCCACACCCTGACCTGTGTACCACACCTAGTAGACAATGACATCGGTCATGAACCCCCCTCCTCCACTCACCAGCTTGGGCCGGTTACTTGGACATTTCTAAGATTCGGTCTCCTCATCCAGAAAATGAGGATAACACCACCCCCTACCTCCTAGGGAAGATGTGAGAGTTAAATGAACCACAGAAGGTGAAGCACTTGGCTGGCTGCCTGGCACAGAGTAGGCTCTCCATGCATGGCAGCCGTTATTATCACTGTTATATGTCTTAGGCCACAGCACTTGGCCCATGACTGCTGAATGGATCTGATGGGTGTGTGCAGCCTGGCACTGTTCCCTCTTCTCTGTGCAGGCAGTTGAATGAAGACTTCCATCTAGTGGCTTTTTTTTTCTTTCAGTTTTTTACTGTCCATAGTCATTTGAAAAAAGCCCTGGTCACTGGTACTATGATGAAGAGGACCTTAGCCTTTCCTACTGCCGTTCCTTGCTATGGGTACAGTTATTAAAATAAATGATGCTGCTGGTGGCAGGTGAGGAATCTGACCCTCCTTGTGTTTTAAAAAGGCGAGGACAGGGAGTATTTTTAGAAGGGTTATCATTTGGCCCGAGGGTACAATTAATGCTTTATTTGGAGTTAAAGACATTGGCCTGCCAGCAGCTAGAGCTGCAGGTGTGGGGAGGAGGTGGGCAAGACTGGGCCCCTGGGAAATTAGACGTGGCTGGTGCGGTGGCAGGGGATAGGGGTCCCTGGAAACACTTTACACATTTCTTTGACTCTCAAGTTTAGGAGGAGTGCTCAGCACGACTTGTTCTGGCAGTAAAAGAACAGGAAGTCATTATCCGTCCCTAGCACCCCGCTGAAACTGCATCTTCATCACGATGGTGAAGACGCACCATGTTACCAAGCCCAACAGATGCTTCTCTGCGCTCAGCTACACCTGCCAGCGACATTTGTCACAGAAGATGTACTTTACTCTCTTGGCCGCCGTGACACAGCTCTTCTCCCGCGCTTCCTCCTATGTCACTGGCCATTCTTGCTCAGTCTCCTTCACTAGGTCTTTCTCCCTCAACTGACCTCTGCATGCTAGAGAGTCCCAGGCTGGGTCATGGGACTTGTTCTTTTATCCCTAGGTGATCCGGTACAGTAGGTATCAGTTGAACGAATGAGCCCAGCAACAGCGCTGCCTCTTTAGGGAGAACCAAGGCGGTGAAGACACGGTTCCTCCCTGGCTCCCACCTAAGACCACCTCCCTCACCTCCCAGGTCAGAACTCCATCGATCCCCTGCATCGAAGTGCTCCAGTTCCTTCTGCCGCACTGCCCAGCCTGGGTTCAAGGCCCGGTCGTCTCTCCGGTGGTTTTACCTCATCGTTGCTACCCAGAGACGGACAGCACAAAGCCCAAGCACATGGAGTTAAGATTACAGCTACAAGTGCAGTTAGGGAGCGTGTTACAATGTCATGGAGAAGTTGAAGCTTCTCCAGCAATAGCTCACCCCTGAGTGCAGTCACAGCCGGTGGGGATCCGGAGAGGACCAGGGACACCTGAGGGCTAAGGTTGGGTCTTACTTTGGGAGGCCAGGACAGTAGACATTTCTGAGTCTGTACTGCAAAGAAATGTTGACTTCATCATCAAGCTGTGCTCGGTCTGAAGAAAGAATGTTATTGTAGAAGGGGTCAGATGAGCACGGGCTGAGAGGCCAGAACTGGTGAGTGGTGTTATAAACAATTTGGGGGCAATCAGGAACACTCTGATCTCTACAGGTTGTCCTCTGTCTTGATGAGTACAAACCTCCTTAGGCCTCACCTTTCCCAGAAATGTCTCTACCCCTCCCAGGACTGGTTCTGGGCTTACCTCGCATCCTGCCTCCTCTCTGGGAAACAGAGGGGTTGATCTGGAGAGCAGCAAAGCCCTAAGGAGCTGAGCACTAAAGAGTAGCCACCACTGTGTGGGCCCCCCTAGTCCTGGGTGTCTGTATCACAAAGCCTGCCCTTCAGGGCCTAAGTTTCTACAGACGTCCTAACAAAATCTGAGTTTTGAGTGCCAGGCACATCAAGATACAGTGACCCTGGGAGGCTCTGTCTGGGCAGCCAGCTGATTGGTCTCTCTCTCTCTCTCTCTTTTTCTTCTAGATTTAGAGTGAATGCTTTCTAATCTTCCATTCCCTTTCTTACTGTAATGAGCTTACTACAATGCAAACTTGAACTCACATTTATTCAAGAGGGTGTTCTTGAATAAAGCTCACAGTTTGCGCCTTTCTCTGCACTTAGCTTTCTCTCTTCTTCACTCTCCTGCTGTGAACTGAACTATTTCTTCTGAACAGACTCAGGCCTTTCCAGCTTTCAGAACCTCGGCCCATGCTGCTGCCTCTGTATGTCATGACCTAACCATGCCACCCAGCCTCCATGCTTTCCTTCTCTGCCAGGTAAACTCCTAGCCATCCTTCAAAACCCCAGCTCAGGTGCACTGGTAATCCTCTGTCCTCCCTAGACCTCCCTGCGGGCATATCTCTTTCAAAGCAGTTGTCACGCTGTATTTTATTCTGACTCATTTCTCTTCCCCTACCACTGACCTGTGTGTCCCTGGGATGGGGACAGTCTCCCATCTCTGCCTCCTCAACACCCGGCTCAGTGCCTGGAACAGGGACACTAAATATTTGTTAACTCAGTAGGTGAGGTAAGCTAGCTGAGGAATGCAAATAATGCAAACACATAAGGCAGTACATAACAAGATGTGTAGGACTAAGTATAAGATGGCTGAGAACTCAAAACTTAGAGCCAAACTTCATAAAACCCAAAATAAAAGCAAAGCAAACCCAAACATTTTTAAAGCACTTAACAACGTTTTATGCCACGATAAGCCCTTCACAGTCAATGAACCCCACACCAGCGGCTGTACAAAATGGGTGCGTGTTCATTACAGGGGAGGATATAGACCCAGAGACTTGCCCACAGCACCACACGGCCCTGCTGAATTTAACCCGTGTCTCCTGGACTCCCCAACCCATGCTCTTTTTTACCCCCTTAAAAAGACACCTTTTTTTATGGGGAATTTCAGCTAGGTAGAACTATATATAAAGGTGGAGAGAGAATAGAATAATGGCCCCCCTGTCTCCCCACTTCAACAACCAAAATCTCACGGCTAATTTTCAAAATCTCTGTTGCTGCAAACCCCCTCTCCCGTCTGAGATTATTACATAAGTATCACTTCATCTATAAATATTGCAGGAGTCATGCTCGATGTTGTACTCCTTGCATTTTAATTTAAAAGGTATCAAAGTAACACGTACACTTGATTAGAAGAAATGCTGGTAAACACTGAGAAGAAATGCTGGTAAAGAAAAGCATTCACTGCCCCACGTCTTGTCCCAGAGCCCCAGTCCCCAGCAGCTTCCACTTTTCATCTGCCCGGAGCTTGCCCCATATTTCTACAGGTTTTTGATTGTTTGAGTTATCAGCCATAGACATCATTTACTGACTTCCCAGCTGACAAATGAGGATTATGTCACTCACACTCCACCACCCTTTTCCTGTATTTATTGACTATCTTGGTAACTTTAAATAATGAAGCTCTATTTCTCCCTGTATCAGTTATGGAGTTTCTCTTTCACACTTTTGCGCCCTCTTACAATCACAGGTGATTTATCTTCTAAGGTCAAAGGGAAGACACAAAACCAGCTTAATTACTAACCTACTTCACTGATGCTTGTGTGAAATACAGGTCCTTTCTGCTAGGAATTACGATGTAGGTGCCCCTGTCAGAAGCTATGGGCAGATAGCCAAATTGTTTTACTTCCCAGCTGAGCATCCTCGGGCCTGCAGAAAAATGTCAGCTACTTGATTATGTTCCATGGCACTGCATGCACACCCCCACGAAACCACCTTGCCTTACCACCACGCTCGAGTCCAACGTTAGGTGGCTCCGTTTCTTCTCTTGAGAGATGGGGCCACTTTATCGTGATAGTACCAGGCACACAGTAATCCCTTAGTGGATGTTTGTTAAATGAATAAGTGATACATGTTTAAAGAGGCAAACGTATGAAATAACGAGAAACCAATTCGCAAGCAACAGACTGGCAAACCTGTGGGAGGAGAGGGTGTGGAGAACGCGGAGGTCGGTCTCACATGCTGTTCCAGAACGTAAATTCGTGTAGCCGCTTTGGGAAGCAATTTGGCAATGCCATAGAAAAGCTGACGGCAGGCATGGCCCACTCTGCTCCTACCTACTGGCCTGGAGCAGGGTCAGAAACTTTGTCGCTTTGTCTACAAAGGGCCGGACAGGAGATACTGGAGGCTACCGGCGCCCACAGTTTTTGTTGCAACTACACCACCCCGCCCTTGTAGGATGAAAGCACAAGTACACAATTAGCACATGAGTGGATGTGACTGTGTTCCAATCAAACTTTATTTACAAAAGCAGGTACCTGTTTGCATTTGGCCTGCCTATTGTCTGCCCACCTCTGACCTAGGGAAGCTCTTCTGTGTGTGTGAGGTTTATGTATGCCCTCTCCTGTTTGCGACAGAGAAAACTGGAAGCAACCTACATCCAACAACGGAAAACTTCATAACCTATGATGTATATACAATGAAATGCTACATGAATCACCATGGATAAATCTCAAAAACAAAATGAGAAGCGAAGAAAGCAAGTCGCAGAAAGAAATATTATGGGATGGTTAATTTTTTTTTTAATGTTTATTTTTGACAGAGAGAGAGACAGAGCATGAATGGGGGAGGGGCAGAGAGAGAGGGAGACACAGAATCCGAAGCAGGCTCCAGTCTCCGAGCAGTCAGCACAGAGCCCGACGCGGGGCTCGAACTCACGAACTGTGAGATCATGACCTGAGCCGAAGTCGGACGCTCAACCAACTGAGCCATCCAGGTGCCCCTGGGGTGGTTAATTTTATGTGTCAACTGGCCATGGTGGTCAGATTTGGACAAATGTTATTCTAGATGTTTCTGTGAGGGTGTTTTTGGATGAGATTAACATTTAAATCAGTGGACTCTGAAAAGAGTAGATTTCCCTCTGTAATGGGGAGGGGGGTGGCCTCATCCAATGGGTTGAAAGCCTTAATAGAAGAAAGACGAGTGCTCCCCTACCCCAGGGAAGGAATTCTGCCAGCAGCAGATGATCTTTGGACTTGAACCGCAACGTTGGTTCTTTCTTAGGTCTCCAACCCGCTGACCCCTTAATCTGGGACATGTAGACTCCATTATCCTGTGAGCAAATTCCTTACAATAAGTCTCTTTCTCTCTCTAGAAACATCCAATTGGTTCTGTTTCACTGGAGAACCCTAATGCACAGTATGATACAACTTAATATCAAGTTTAAATCATGCAAAACAATCCTATAAAGGGTTTATTATACATATATAGCAAAACTGGAAGAACATTGGTGGGAGTGGTAAAAAGCCAAATTTAGAGTGGTGCTGGCCTCTGGGGAGGGGATTGGAATCAGGACAGAGCACAAATGAGGTTTCCATTGAAATCTTTGATTTCATGTTTAAATATAAAAGGTCTGCAGCAAATAACACGGAGACTGACAATTCTGGATGTTGAGCACCCATTTTCATATGCCTGAAATATTTCATAATTAAGAAGAAAAGAATGAGAGAACATCAACAACAAGGGAAAGAAATCTAGCGTGGTGAATGGAATGCAATAGACTCCTAATGTGCAGAGAGGGAGACTGGCTGGAGAAGGCAGGTGACGGAGACTCGGGGGAGGGGAGCGCCTCTAGAGCTCCAGAAAAGGCCTCCTTGGGCCGCCGGGGGTGAAGATGGAGTGGGACTGGCTGTGGACTCAGGTCTGGGGGCCAGCAGAGCAGGACAGGAGGTATGGGGACAGGGGAACCGAGAACAGCTGGGCGAGTGTGGGAGAGGCAGTGCACGAGTGGCTGCGGAGGTGTGGGTGGGCCAGTGTCAAGGTCACAGTCACTGGAGCTCTCCCAGTGGCCCTTTGTATTCATCCTAAGGGGGCCCTTTAGAAATGGTTCGCCTGGACTTCCTTCTGACAAGGTTTGTTTCCTGCGTGCCGGCCGGAGTCAGAGGAGTCCGTGTTCTCACCGGGGACCTGCTGAGGCTTAAAGCAAATGAGGAGCTCTTCTTGTCTACTTCAGGGGTGGCCGCTGGGGCAGACCGTCAGTGCTCAGCCCACAGAGTTTTTTCAAACCGCCTTTGTATGCCCCCAGGTTCCACTTCTTTTCCCTTCCCACAGCCTACACCTGGGCTCTTTTTGGAACAGTGAGCTCAGGCCACCCCAGCCCACTTTCCAGTTCCCCTGGGCTAACTGCCGCTCTGGGAATGACTGACAGGTATGGGGTGGGAAAGCCACCTCCCTTGCTGGGGGCTGGGGCAGCTCTGAGGTGGAGCTTCCCTCCCAGTTCCCTGCAGGGTCAGGCTGAAGCTGAGACCTGGCCAGAGACTATTCTCTTGCTGGTTCCTCCCTTGCTGGTCTCTCTTGGGAGCACCTCCATAGTGTGTCCCTCAGTAAAGAATCCTGGACTCGGGCTCTGCTTCTTGGGAATCCGTCTGGGACAAGTGTTCTTCTCAGCCTCCTGCCTTGCATCCCAGAAACCCTCTGGAGTACAGGTGCCTTAAGCCTGGTCTGTCTCAGTGGAGCTGGGCACACAGGTTCTGGAACCAAACTGCCCAAACCGATCTCTGTCTAGATGTGTGATCTTGGAAAAAGTTATTTAATTGCCCTGTACCTCAGTTTCCTCATCTTCAAAAAAGGAGTCATGAAAGTATTGGCCTCATACAGTTGTTGCGAGGTTGAATGAGTTAAGAACCTCAGAACAAATTCTGGCATATATAGTAGATGCCCAATAAATGTTAGGTGCATTAATTAATCTCAACTGGAAGTTTAAATGGTGTTTAAATGGCACTACGTTTTTTTAATGTTTATTTTTGAGAGAGACAGAGACAGAATGTGAGTAGGTTAGGGGCAGAGACAGAGGGAGACACAGAATCCGAAGCAGGCTCCAGGTTCCAAGCTATCAACACAGAGCCAGATGGCGGGCTCGAACTCATGAGCTGTGAGATCATGACCTGAGCCAAAGTCAGACGGTCAACCGACTGAGCCACTCAGGCACCCCTAAATGGCACTATTTAAAGAGCGTTTCTCTCTTCCCCATTCTTGTTTAGGGCACGTGCCTGCAGGAGATACAGGGTGTGGGAGCAATAGGTGAAGAGCTAAGCTGTGGGCTGCCTTCCACATGGGAGGTGGGGGTGGGGAAGGGGGTGGAGGTGGGGGTGGGAGGCCTCTGCAGAATTCTCCGCCATCTGCTTCCAGGAGACCTAAAGTCAGAAATGGCATTACAGAGTCTTAGAATGCAAAGGGCTCATGAAGATCATGAAAGATGAAGACCTGAGGCACAGAGAGGTGTGATGGCCGACACCAGGCCCCAGGGCAGGCCCTTTGCCCTTTAGAGTCCAGCAGCAAGGACTTCTGGGAAGATCACGGGCTGTAACTGGAGAGACAGGGCTTCAAACCTGTTACTTGGGGATTGTGATGCTCTATTTGGAGACTATCTGTAGCCTGGGGAAAAGGAAACTTGCTCCCAAGGGTTTCAAGATGATGAGAAGAAATGTATGGGGGGGTGCCTGGGTGGCTCAGTTGGTTGAGTGTCGGACTCATGATTTCGGCTCCAGTCGTGATCTAATGCAGCCCCTCATCGGGCTCTGAGCTGACTGTGGAACCTGCTTGGGATTCTCTCCACCCCTCCCCCGCTCCCATGAACGAGCACGCTCTCCCTCTCTCAAAATAAATAAACTTAATAATAATAATAATAAAGAAATGTATGTGTAACAACACAATGTTAACTCATCTGGGCTGAGACTGGGAAGTCCCTGCACTCCTCTAATGGCCCCCAAAGGTGCGCCCATCCTGGGCACAGAGGTGGAGCCCATGACAGGCATGTTAGCCTGGGCTCATTGGAGAGGGGTCCTACCCAGGAGGGCAGCCTGGGGCTGGGGCTGAGGGAGAGGGGCTGCTAGGGGGGGCATCAGCTGAAGAAGGGGCTTCTCCTTGTGGTGGGTCCAGCAGGGGAATCTTAGAAGAACCCAGAAAAATCTGTTAAGAGAATCTGTTTTAAACTTTAGTCAGACCCAGACACTGTGAAGCGACCTCACAACAGTTTCTCTCATGGAAGAACTCTCTGGCCCTCTTTCCCTTTCCTTTCTCCCTGCTTACACTTTGGTCAGGTTGAAACAGCAGTGGGGTGTGAAGATAGAAGAACTTCCAGCAAGAGGCGCTGGGCCCTACCTGGGGCGGGAGACAAGGGTCCACGTGTTGAATGATATACCGACTAGACATTCTATTTACTGACTTGGGACCGTGTTTCATGACTTAAAATGAGCATGGCAGTTTTAGGTAATGACAAGTGATCAGAAAAGTCATGAGACTACCCAAGTTTTCAACCAGAGGCGGGAGACAATATTTACCTCCCAATGAACCGGGAGAGGTTCCTCTCAAACCAAAGCTGCTTTTAGAACGATGCCTCATGAGTCCTTCTTGTTCAATGTACGGTTGACATCCATCATACAGGTCTTGGCACGTAGCAGGCACTCAACAATGTGTGGATTTATTTACTCATCATACCTCTTAGAACTTCAGGTCCTAGAGTCTGAGAATTTTGACTCTTTAATAATATTTGAATTCCCATAGTTCCTGGTACACAGTATACCCACATTCAATGCCTGATGAATGAACATAACAAAACTGAATTCTGTGCCAGCCCCACAGCAGCTACCATGACAAATGTAACACTGTCAAGACTGCCGGTGAGGAGGGAGGCAGGGCCAACGCACGCCAACATCACTAAAGATTCCGTACTTACAAGTGACACTAATTACACCCATGGACTGAGAATCTGCAGCTGAATCTGTGACACTGACAAAGACTTTTCCTACTCACATTATTCTCCTTAAATTTTAAAAGGGTCGGGGCCATCATGGCAGGTGTAATTATCTCCATCTTTTTGCAGATAAGAAAGCTGCAGATGGGAGAGATTAGGGACCTGGGTGAAGCCTTTGGGGAGCCAAGACTTGGGGTATTCAAACTCAAGCTCTGACCTAAAACCCAAATGCACAGAAAATGCAACTGAAAGAGAAAAGGAGCGGGGGCGGGGGGGGGGGGAGGAGGGGTTGTTTTTCCATCATAAATGGAAGCAGGAGAGAATATGAACAGACTTGCTGGCTAATATATGCAACGTCTCAGGGAAAAATGAAATTTTATGGTTGATTTATAATTCTCAGGAAATGGGAGCCATTGTGGAAATTCTGACATAAACACAGAGACTGCAGGGCAGCACGGACCACGTGGCTGGCCTTTCAGATCAGGGTGGCATTGGCAGTGAAAGGATGATTATAGCTGTCCAAAACTTAACACAAATGACATCTTGCAGCTGGTTGACTAGGTATGCAAGACAGTGCTCGGAGCAGCTAGAAGGTGGTGCCGCCCGCCAAAGGGACAGAGTCAGAGGCAGCAGTTGGGGACTCCCCTATCTCCAGGGGGGCCCCCCGCCGGTTGGAGAAACCTGGGGTATATTCCGGCAGATGTGGGGAGCTAATAAAACTTCTGCTTCACCAGGGGTGGGGCACAGGCTGCCACCCGACCCTCAGAAGTGAAGGAGGTGGCGGACATGTACTGACTGTTCCGGGTCTGGGTCGGCCAATCAGCTGAGCCACAAAGGGTTCTTTAGGTACTTCTTCCCTTTAGGCTTTGCACTGCTCAGAGATAATTATGGGCGGTGACAGACAGGTGTATGGTTGGAGGCTTGGGAGATCAGAGAATTCCACCCTCTCATTTTACAGATGAGGAGCCTCAGAGCAAGAGGGATCGCTGCAGGGCACAGAACTGGTTAGCCGTCAGAAGCGAAGATGGACGAGGGGTCGGCTGTACTTGGTGTCTTCACGTCCATGAAGGGGTTGGATAAGGCGACCACCTGCTCACCAGAGTTAGGGAAGGGAATCTGGCCTATCCCCTGTGTGTCTGCAGGGAGACGTCAGTGTGACCTAATCTCTTCATTTAACAGTTGAGGAAACTGAGGTTTGAAAATGTGGGGTCACTTGTCTAAGATCACATAGAAACGTAGTGACATTTACTATATTTCTACTACATGAATAGTCCTCTCTTAGTCTCTCTTTTCTGAACCTCCAGCTCCATGCGCTTTGATAGGATTTGGGATCTGATTCCAAGTGCAAAAGGAGTGAGGGTGAAATGGAGTATGTACAGAAATATTGGTCATTCTGGAACATTTTAAAATGACATTTGAGGAACTGGGATAAAATATTGGGAATCAGGGGTCACCTGGGTGGCTCAGTCAGTTAAGTGTCTGGCTTTGGCTCAGGTCATGATCTCACAGTTTGTGAGTTTGGGCCCCACATCTGCACTGGTGGTGCAGAGCCTGCTTGGGATTCTCTCTCCCTCTCTCTCAATCTGTCCTTCCCCATTTGTGCTCTCTATCTCTTTAAATAAATAAATAAACTTAAAAATTTTTTTTAAAATATTGGGAATCAGGACTACAGTGTGAAAGAAAACAATAGTTACTCTTATGTGTCGAACTGTGTACCACCCAAAAGATACGTTGAAGTCCTAGTCCCCCAGCACCTGTGAATGTGACCTTAAATGGAAGTAGGGTCTTTGCAGATGTAATCAAGTCAAGATGAGGTCATTAGGGTGGGCTCCTGGCCAATGTGACTGTCCCTCTTGTGAGGGAAAGTGGACACAGACACACAGGGAAAATGAAGGCAGAGGTTGGAGTGATGCTTCGACAAGCCAAGAAAGGCCAAGGATGGACACCCAACAACCAAAATAGGAGAGAGGTCCAAAACAGAATCTCTCTCACTGTCCCAGGAGGAACCAACCCTGCTGATTCCTAGATTTCTGACTTCCAGCTTCCAGAACAGAAGAGAATAAATTTCTGTTGTTTTACTCCACCCGACTGTGGCACTTTGTTATGGCAGCCCTAGCAAACCAAAACAGGTACCTCTTATTAACGAATTACTTTGCTGGATAAAGACCATTTGTTGATTTAGCCAATGTGCCCTGTGTGTCTGTCGGGTGGAAGGCACTACGCTGGGTGCCAGAGAGAGAGCAGGGAGTGAGAGAAGCTAACTCCTGTCTTCCCAAAGCTTACATTCTACTTAACCCGTATCATCTCCCAGAGTCCTCACAACAGTCCTGCGAAACAGGGATCATTCTCTTTCAACTTAGAGATAAGGAAACTCACTCTTCAGGCGTTAGTAACTAGGCCCAGGCCTCACTTCTGGTAAGGATTAAGGGCCTGGACTTGGCTCGGTCTGAGCCACTGCCCTGCATTCACCCCTCACAGTGTTCTACCTCATTTACTGCTTATGTGCAGGACTGCCTAGATAGACTCTTGAGGGGGAGAAGGGTGAGAAAGGCGGGAGTGTGGGTCCCAGAGGCACCGAGTGGGCCCTAAGTCACGTTACAGTCAGGAAATGACACATCAGCCCCAGGTCTCCAGGGTCCTCATAGTTGTGTGAGGCAGAGACCCTTCACACTCCTGCTCTGTCTCCACAGGCCTGCTGTCCCCGTTGAGAATGAGGGGGCTCAGGAGGCCCAGTTTGGGGGGAGGAAGTTGAGCCACGGCCCCGCCAGCTAACAAGTTGGCCATAGAACCCTCGCCTGCTCTGAACGTGCATACGGTATCAGTGATAGCCAGACAGGGTCACTCTGTGATCTCGGTGGAAAGAGACAGAGATAAGACCACGCTGAAATCATATCCAAACAGAGAGGAAAGGATGCTCTGCATTCACAAAACTCAACATCCCTCTTCCAGCAGCACAAGTGACGAGGTTTACTACTTACTGTTTATGAATGCCCGCCCTGTGCCTGCTTTGTGCCTCCCATCTCCTGGATAAAACCTATAAGACACCCAGTCATCACACTGCCCCCAATTTCTGACAGCATCAGATGCAGAACAAATCCTTGCTCTGAATCTTTACCCCAATCGACCAGCACAAGCACAGACCTCAAAACAAGCCCCTCTGACTCCCTCTTTCTGAGATGTCCCAGGTTCTCCCTTGCTGCAGCAAGCTGACAAACATGACTTTGTCCACCGGGAAGTGTGTTCTCAGTGGCCTGTCTGGTTTAGGCAGGTGCACGCCTCACCCCTCTACCAGGATCCATGGGGGTTGGTCCTGGGGGCTCCTCCCACTGGATGTGGCCCTTGAGAAACCCTCAACTCTTCAAGTAGTACTTGGAACTGGGTGGTGGAGGGGGGGTCACCCTGCAGGGGACAGGGAGCCAGCCCAGAAGTCTGTGGAAAGCACCAATGCCTTTGTGTGCAGTTTGGGAGGAGGACTCATCCCACCTACACTGGAGCGGTGCCCCTCGGGGAGTTCCTGACCTCTGCTCAGATATAGACATTCTGCCTCAAGGGCCGACTGCTCAGCACTTTTTTCTGGGCATTAAAGTCACTGAAAAAGAAAAGTCAAAGTCCCTGGGGCAGGGGGAGGGGGATGCCGCACCATTTCCTGGCGGCAAAGCTATTAAACTTTCAAGTTCCAGTACTGAGCTGCTTGACAATCTGGAAGCCACCCAGCCTCACGCATTCTAGCTACAGCAGTTAGTTCCAGTTAAAGTGTGCTTGGCTAAGGATCAATCACCGTTTCTGACAGTTTTTTTTTTTTTTTTTCCAAATTAAAAGCGAGACAGAGGAGGAGAAAAAGGAGGTTCATCTTAGTGGTTAAACTCCTCACAGAGAATGGCCCTTGTTGACTATGACTCTGTCTTTTCAGACAGTGGGCGCTCACAGTATACCCTTTTAGGGTCTGGGGTGTGAGGCAGGACTGACCCTGTTGTTATAAATGAGTATAACAGGAGGACTTTCATAATATTTTGAGGGTGGAAACAACATTGAATTGGTCCTGGCTGGGACACTAATTCAAAGGGGGAACTTAATCTCTGTAGGTCTCAGTTTCTTTGACTATAAAATGGCAGCTATAGGGTGAATTATGTCCCCCCTCAAATTCATATATTGGAGTCCTAACTCCCAGGACTTCAGAAGGTGATTGCAGATAGAACCTTTAAAGAGGTGATAAAACCTTAGAGGAGAAAACAGACCACAGCCTCTTTGACCTTACTCGACTTGTCTCTGAAGGAGAGGGAAACAAAAGCAAAAATAATCTATTGGGACCTCATCAAGATAAAAAAAAGTCTGCACAGCAAAGGAAACAATCAACAAAACTAAAAGGCAACTGAAGGAATGGGATAAGATATTTGCAAATGACATATCAGATAAAGGATTAGTATCTAAAATCTATAAAGAACTTACCAAACGCAACACCCAAAAAACAAATAATACAGTGAAGAAATGGGCAAAAGACAGGAATAGACACTTTTCCAAAGAAGACATCCAGATGGCCAACCAACACATGAAAAAATGTTCAACATCGCTCATCATCAGGGAAATACAAATCAAAACCACACCGAGATGTCACCTCACGCCTGTCAGAATGGCTAAAATTAACAACTCAGGAAACAACAGATGTTGGTGAGGATGTGGAGAAACGAGAACACACTTGCACTTTTGGTGGAAATGCATACTGGTGCAGCCGCTCTGGAAAACAGTGTGGAGGTTCCTCAAAAAAATTAAAAATAGAACTACCCTATGACCCAGCTATAGCACTACTAGGAATTTATCCAAAGGATACAGGAGCACTGATTCATAAAGGCACATGTACCCCAATGTTTATAGCAGTGCTATCGACAATAGCCAAATTATGTAAAGAGCCCAAATGTCCATTAACTGATGAATGGATAAAGAAGATGTGGTTTATATATACAATGGAATACTACTTAGCAATGAGAAAGAATGAAATCTTGCCATTTGCAACAACGTGGATGGAAATGGAGGGTATTATGCTAAGTGAAATAAGTCAGTCAGAGAAAGACAGATATATGTTTTCACTCATATGTGGAATTTGAGAAACTTAACAGAAGACCATGGGGGAAGGGAAGGGGAAAAATAGTTTCAGAGAGGGAGAAACACTGTAAGAGACTTAAATACAGAGAATAAACTGAGGGTCAATGGGTGGGTAGTAGGGAGAGAGGAAAATGGGTGATGGGCATTGAGAGGGCACTTGTTGGGATGAGCACTGGGTGTTGTATGCAAACAATGAATCATGGGAATCTACTCCTGAATCCAAGAGCACACTGTATACAATGTCTGTTAGCTAACTTGACACTAAATTATATTTAGAAAATAAACAAATAAAGAGGTGATTAAGGGGCACTCGGTTTGCTCAGCTGGTTGGGTGTCCAACTTCGGCCCAGGTTACGATCTCGTGGTTTGTGAGTTCGAACGCCATATCGGGCTCTCTCCTGTCAGCCTGTCAGTGCGGAGCCTGCTTCAGATCCTCTCTCTGCCCCTTCCCTGCTTATGCTCTCCCAAAAACAAACAAATATTTTTTAAAAAATTAAAAAATAAAGAGGTGATTAAGTTAAAATGATGCTGTGGGGGTGGGGCCCCAATCCAGTTCCACAGGTGTCCTTATGAGAAGAGGAAGTCTGGGCATACATGTCCAGAGGGAAGACCATGTGAAGACACGGGGAAGGATGGCCATGGAGAAACCAAGGAGAGAGGCCTCAGAAAAACAACGCTGACACCTCGATCTCAGACTTCCAGTCTCCAGACCAGAGGGCATAAATTCTGCTGTTCACGCCATCCTGCCTGTGGTACTCTGTTAATGCTTATGTCACGCAAAATGAGCGTCGCACGGAGGCCTGCTTTCATCGTGAAGTGTGGACAGTCATCTTCATGAGACTTATCACAGTACTTGGTTTTCTCAGGAGACATTGGAGGGGAACCTGTAGAACCCCTAGAGTGACTGTACCTCCTCCAGGGGGTGGCTGGGATGTGGGCAAAAAACCCCAGGAATTCAGGGGCCTGCCTGTAGTGCCTGGCAGGGCTGGCCTGGGGGTGCAGACTCCACACTGAGGGGCCCTGGGCTCCCTCCCAGTCACCTGCAGGCCCTCTGAAATATCACCAGAAGCAATTCACTTCCCAAGCAGGGCTCCTTAGGGACAGGGACAGTGAACTCTAGAGATGCCTCAGGGCTTCACCTCCTTGCCTCATTTAGGCCTCACAACACTGCAGGAGAGAGTTTTCACCGAGGCTCTGAGACAAGCCCAGGTTTCCTTGGCAAGTAAATAATAATAAATCCATCTGTCAGTTCAGCTTCCTCCTCAGCGTTGGCTGGGAGTGGGTCTGAGGAATGAGGATGAGGAAGGTGTGTAGTCGCAGGCTGGGGATGATGCTTGCAAGTGCTCCTGAGGGCAGCACTGGGGGGGTGGGGGGGTGGGCGGAGCTGTGGAAGGGTGCCCAGAGGGAGGGGTGTGAAGGGAGGGGGTGCTGAGGGAGGGGCAGGGTACTGGTGGGGGCTAGAGGGAGGGGGGCCTGGAGGGAGGGTCTGTGGAGAGAGAGAAGGCCTGGAGGGAGGAGCAGGGTAATGGTGGGGGCAGGCAGGTGTGGGCATTTAGAATTCAGGCAGGGTATTTTTCCTCTGTACAACTTTGCCCAGAGTCTGCGGAAGGGGCCTTTCTAACTTCATTTCTCTCTGAATACTGTGGTGTTTCCTCTAAGACTTATTCAGAGTTATTCACTGGCCCTCGAAAGAAATAAATAGAAAGTCCCAGTCGTTTTCTGAGAGCAGGTTGCTTTTGTGACGGACATTCCCTGTGCACAGCTTTTCATTACTTACTGATAACAGCTGAAGTAACTTCTCATTTCTGCTGAGTATTGAATTTGTGACAGTCAGCTCTATTAGCTCATTTACAACCAGATAAATGAGTCTTTCTGTGCATTTCTCCAGCCAGACGATGATAAACTGGGTTTTATTTCCCTAAATTGAGTCCTCGGCTTCAGTGGATCTGCATGAACCCTGTGGAGGAGTGCTGGGGACCTTGGTTCACCCATTCTTTTGATAATTCCCTGTAAGGAACCATCACGTTTGTCCTTGGCACCTTTGCCACCTGCCTGGATGAAATTTTAATTTAGTGCTTCTGGAGAGTGTAGGCCACTACGAAGTCTTGCCTATTGCTCTTACACATGCTTACGTAATTTGGTTGGGTTTTTGCTTTGAGACGAGAGTGTTGAGATGAGCCTTCTTTCCCACCAGGACATGTCAGTAGCTTCCGTGAGGTTGTGAGGGCTTCGCCCACCCTGGCCCGGCTGGAACACCCCCTCTCCCAACCCAAGTCGCTGGCAGGAGTTTTATTTATTACTTCATTAAAAAAAATTTTTTTTTTAACGTTTATTTATTTTTTTGAGACAGAGACAGAGCACAAGCGGGGGAGGGGCAGAGAGAGAGGGAGACCCAGAATTCCAAGCAGGCTCCGGGCTCTGAGCTGTCAGCACAGAGCCCGACAGGGGGCTCGAACTCACGGACCGTGAGATCATGACCTGAGCCGAAGTTGAACGCTTAACCGACTGAGCCACCCAGGCTCCCCTATTACTTCATTTTTTAAATTTTAGGTAAAATATACCAACATTGCAAAAAGAATAATCGCCCGAAGTACGCCTGCTCCTACCCTTGTCTCCGGCCCTCACTAGAAGCATCTGCTGCTACCACCCCTGGTGTATGCTTTGAGTCTGCCTTCCCACATGGAAACAAAACAAAACACACAGAGTGCAGCATAGCATAGATGGGGTTTTGCAGCCTGCCTTTTTCCTCAAAAATATACACTGGTGCCAGTCCCACATCAGTACATAACAAGCTTCCTAGTTCTTTTCCTCCAGCCACAGAGGATTCTGCTGTGTTAGTTAGCTATATTGGACATTCAGGCTGTTGCCAGTATTTCGGTGTGGTGTGGGATTTTAGGAGGCTTTCTGCCCGTAACTTCAGGGTTCCCATTTGAAACCTTGAATGTGTCCGATTCTGTATTCAGCCCTGGCTGTGCAACCATCTGCTGGCCACATTTTGTGTACTGGGGCACACCCACTCCACACCACGGACTTAGAATAGAGAGCTGAGGGGGATAGTGCAGAGACCGGGAAGAGCTTGGTGCCTGGTGGTGAGAATGAAAACCCTCAGCATAAATGATGCCATCTAGCCGCCCCCCCGCCCCACCCCGGTCCAGCCACTAAGGAGCCTGACCACACCGTGGCATGGCTTCTGTCAGCCCAGACTATGTTCCTAGCGTGGACCTAGGCCCCTTAAAATGCCTGCCTGAGAAAGGTCAATGCTGCCAAAAGAATTTACTCTTCCTTCCAGCTAAAACCTGACAAAAAACCCCTGACCTCCCTTTTCCTTGGCAGTTATTTTAGGAAACTCGAAATTGTAAATCCTTTATCTGCGGCCTTTGAGAGGTAAATCTACAATTCAGAATTTTGCTTCAAGGACCTGGGAACCATCTCTGTGAAATGCACACTTTGAGGAGATAGTTCCCTGTCTCCCAGTTCCTGTGGGAGGGTCGGATGCTGACTTTGGTGGGCGTCTTTCTCCAATTCGTTCCTGTCATAAAGCTATGAGAAGTGTGTTTCTCCTTTGGATAAGCACCAATTAGCAAACACAGATGGCCTGATCATAGACCACCCCCTCCTTTAACCTCCTTCAGCACTTTTCCTTTGGCACACCCAGCATTTAAAAAGCCTTCTGTCTTTTGTTTCAGTGGAGTTGAGCTCAGTTCTGTATCCTCAAGTGTCTCTCTTCTACTGCAGTAGTCTGAATAAGGTATGTCTTGCCAATTTTAACAAGTGTTCAGGGCAAAATTTCTCTTTGACAGTTGAGAAGTCTGCCTCATGCATAGACTGCTCTGTGGATGGTCAGACCGTTTCCTGATTCCCAACCTTTGTCCAGGTGGGGCCCCGGTCTGAAGGGCCATCTTCTGGCATGTTCTGTGGGTCCCACATTGAGTGTCAACCTTCTGGGGTACCCTCACTGAGGACCAGTGAATACCCTGTCTCTTCTCTAAACTCCCGCAGCATGGGTGGGTTGAATGACTCATGAATCCACGTGTGTGAACACAGTTGTTTATGTTACTACTCACTTAATATCTGTAGCTTCTCCTTTATTCAATTCCACAGATTTAATTGGGCATTGGTTATACATGTAGCAACTTACAAGCATTATTTCATCCATATACCCATCATCCAGCTCCAATGATTATAAATGCATGGCCTATTTTGTTTCCCCTATATCCCCTCACATTCCTACTACACTTCAGATTCTTTTGAACAAATTCCAGATATCATTATTTCTTCTTCATATATTTCAGTATGTAGTGTTAAATTATAAAAATGCTTTAAAAATAACTTCTAAAAACATCTAAAAATGACATCTAAATATTAATAACAATTCCTCAAATACCCAGTTCATCTTTCCTCAATTGTCTAATTTTTAGTTTGTTTGGATAGTGGTTCAAATAATGTCCATTTTAGTGGGGTGATATGTCAGTTTAATCTCTTTTAATGTATAGCTGTACCTCATCTCCCTTTTTGCTCCTTGCAGCGTTTTCTCGTTGAAAACATTGGGTGTTTAGTTCTATAGTTTCCCAAGTCTGCGTTTTGCTGATTTCATTGCAGTGGGTGCCAATAAACATGTTCATCTGACCTCTGCATTTTCTGTAAACTCGTAGTTTTATTTTGAAGCTTAATCACATTCAGTTTTCTTTTTCTTTTCTGGTAAGACTATATCATAGGTGATGTTGTGTACTCTACTGGGGGGTACCTGTCTGCTGGTTTCTCTTTTTGTGATATTAGCAGCCATTTGATGATTGTTATTGCCTAGATCCAATTTTTAAATTATGTTTGCAAAGTGGTGATATTTGAATTCTATTTTAATGATTAATATTAGTTATAAATATAAATAAAATGTTAATAGTTACATTATTATTTATTTTTTAACTGTATTATTTCTAAAAAAAGATAATTACTCTCTTCAATTCTTTTTTTTTTTTTTCATTAATGCTGATGGATCTACAGTTCTTATAGGAAAGGTAGGAAAAATGACTAATTCTTTCTAGTTATTTACCAGGTTTCAAAATAATGAGTTGGTTCCTAGTGGACTCCAACACAACTAATAAGTGGGATTTTTTTTTTTTTTTTGTATTATACTGAACTCATAGATTTAAACATACTTGATGTGTCTCAATGCCTTATGGTTAATATTCTTACTGATATGTAGTCATCTTTGTTTAGTGGGAGCTTATTCAAATTGTCTCCTAAGTCTTTTCACATGACTCTAGCAGTTCTTTATAGCTTCCTTGGTTTTGTATGATAAGAGGTTTCAGATTCATCTCTTACACTTCCTGTTCCCAAACCTGGATCAGCCATTTCTCTAACTAAGGAGCCTCAGTTCTTGTAATGAAAGATGGTACTTAGTGATCCAAATCAGAGGCTAAAAATACTCATTGCTAGTGGGTTGACAATTGTTTCTAGGTCTTTTCACTGGCCAGAGTTAGGAAATGGGTATATATTTATTTTGGGACCACATACACCATGATTTTAAATGGATAATTTCAATTCAAATTCAGGACTAGAGAATTGTCACTAAACTTTATCTGCTTTACAAGTGTGTCTCCATTTATCCATACTAAAAGTCTCAGATCTCAATGACACAAATAGAATTACTCTTTTGCTTTATCCCACAGTACAACACACACACACACACACACACACACACACCAGTGTCAGAATAACAATATGAACAATATCATTACTGAAAATGATTTAATAAGATTTTTTTTCAGTACTCTTTGCATCCCACTAGGGATGTGCAAATTACTTTAGTACAAAAGTCACTTTTATAATTCCGCAAAAATACTTTCATGGTTCCAAAGTCATCTCCACATAACAAGATAAATTAAAAGAATTCTAGTGCCTATTCCTTTCCCCTCTACCCTACTCCCTCCATTCTCCTATAAATGATCATTTAAAAACATTTGTGGTTTTTATTTTCAATTACAAGTGAATATGTATGTATATGTTCATATATCTTCCTCTTCCTTAGATAAATGGTAGAATGAAATACACACTATCTCCACCTTGCTTTTTAACTCAACAATACATCTTGGAGATCATCACTCCATAATACTTACAGAGCTCTTCCTCATTCCTTTTGTGGATGTATCATTGCTTATTCAGCTAGTCCCCTATTGCTAAGTATTTGGGTTTTTTCCAGTCTCTTGCCATTATAGCTATGATTGAAATGAACAACCTTGTGCGTACTTCTTGTTCATGCGTTTGCCAGGTTATCATCAGGAGAGATTCCTAGAAGTGGGATTGCTGGATTAAATCACATAAATGCATATATAGTTTGTCTAGATAGTGCCAAGTTCTTCTCCATAGGCATTCCAACATTCTATTCCCATCAGCGCTGTGTGGAATTGGCTGCTTCCCTAGCACTTCACCAACAAAATAGATTGACACGATTTTGGAGTTTTGCCAATCTGATAAGTGAAAAGGATATCTCAGGTAGATTTTTGTTTTGTTTTGTTCGTATTTCTTTTATCATGGGTGAAGTTGAACATCCTTTTACATGGTTAGAGCCATTTTCATTTATTTTTATGTCAACTCTCCATTTGTGTCTCCAGCCTATGTAACAGTAAGCACATTGTTGGCTTTTATTTTAAAACCTCAAATTCTAAATGCTGTTTATAGAATAGAGGTATTAATCCTTTGAATTCAAAGTTGCAAATACTTTTTTCTAGTTTGTCATTTATCTTTTAGTTTTGCTTATGGTGTTATTTTGTGATGCAAAATTTAAATTTTTTTGGTAATAAAATTAACAGTATTTTCCTTTATTGCTTTTAGATTTTGAATTATATCAAGGAAGACTTCTTCCACACCCAGGTTATAAAGGAATTCACCCATGCTTTCTACTTGTATGGTTTCCTTTTTTACATTTAAAAAATGTATCCAAATGGGATATATTTGGAATTGATTTAGGGAACAGTGAAGGATGGATCCAATTTTATTTTCCTTATGACTATCTAGTTGTCTGAATACCATTTATTAAAAAATCCATCATTTCCTCCGTTAGATTCAAATAGTGCATTTATCAATACTAAATTTCTGTATGTAGCAGGGCCTACTTTTGAATTTTATATTTTGTTCCATTGGTCTTCTTATCTTTTATGGGCCAATATGGAACTGTTTTGTGAATGAGATTCTAGTATATTTCAATGTCTGGGAGAGCTGACGTTTCCCTCCTTGCTCTCCTCTTTCAGTTTTTCTTTTTGGCTATGCTTGCCTTTATGTTTAAAAAATTATTTTTTAATGTTTTATTTATTCTTGAGAGAGAGACAGACAGTATGAACAGGGGAGGAGCAGAGCAAGAGAGGGAGACACAGAATCCGAAGCAGCCTCCAAGCTCTGAGGTGTCAGCACACAGCTGGACACAGGGCTTGAACTCACAGACCGTGATATCATGACCAGAGCCGAAGTCGGATGCCCAACTGACTGAGCCACCCAGGTGCCCCTCTTGCCTTTATGTTTTTACAAATGAAATTTACAATAAACCCTTGTAGTTAAAAAAAAAAAAAAAAAAACCTCTATGATATTGTAAAATTAGGATTGCATTAAATATGTAAATTAACTTAGGGAGAACTGATTTTTCTTGAGTCTTTATATTCAAGTGCATGGTCTTTGTTTCTGTTTATGCCTTTCAAGAAGAGTTTTATTATTGTCTCATATACATTTTGGACATTTCTTGTTAAGTTTATTTAGAGTTATTTTAATTTTTGCTATCATAAATGAGATGGCAGCCATTTATATGTGAAATAAACATATGTCTATATGTGCGTATATATATATTTAGCATATATCTTTAATGTGTATAACCTGCTACTTTCCTAAATTAACTTATTTTCTATTGTACAGTTTTCATGTGGATCCTTTTGGGCTTTCCAGAAAGACCAGCATTTTCCTTCTTTCTTTCCAGTCCTTATACCTCCAATTCCTTTCTCTTGTGTGGCATTAACTGTGACCTCTGACCAGTGTTCCAAAACAGTAAAGATAGTGGGCATCCTTATCTTGTTCTTAATTTCTATAGGAAGTCCTCTTGTATTTCTTTCTTAGCTATTTTATCATGTCAAGAAAGTCTCCAATTATCCTTATTATTCAGGTGAGAAATCAAGATGTAGCAAGATCAGTGAAGAATTTGCTGTCAGTCTTTGTAGCCCATCCCCTATTTTTTGTCACTGGGACAGCCCAGTCCTCTACTCTTCAACATGGCCGGCGCATTTTAAGAGATCTTATGAGATTTGACAATGAGCCTCCAATGACAGCACTCCTTCTCCCCCCCCCACCCCGTATTCTGTAGCAGAGTTTTGCTTCTGCACAGATATCCTCTACTTAGCAGAGCTAGAACCCCCAGGAAATCAGAAACTACCCTTCTTAGAAAGCAGTTTGGTGACTGCCTATATTTCTGGACCAAGACCCTTGGGGGAAGCCTCATGCCTCCTTCCCTGCCTCTGCTCCCTCCAAAGATTTCTTCCACTCTTATATGTCACTCTCCCTGAGAGGAAGTCTCCTAAATACATTTTTTTCTCCATAAAGTAACATTTCTAATGATACTTTAGTGTCCTTTATAACTTGGCTAACAAAGTAGTTAACTTACTGGCCTCCTCTGACCAAAGTACATGTACAGTACTCAGAAGAGATGGGTGGTTTATCTTGGGTAAATTTATGCAGGGTGTTGCAGATACTAAAATAGCTCAGGGTTCTTTCTCCCTCCCCCTTTCAGGGACACCAGGTTGTGAATCATGAACAATGATCTTATGGCCTTCTTATTCAGGGGCACTGGGGGCTGGGGCTGGGGGGTTAGTTCTTGTTTCTTTTTCTTTTAAAACAAAAACAAAAAACCCTGTTAGGACCACAGGTTCTGTGGGGAGAGAAACTGGCCCTCACCTGGATTGGCTAAGTTTCCAGCAGTTCCCCCAAATAGGCAGATCCCCAGAGTATGGGTCTCTCTTTGCAAGGACAGAAAGAGGAACTGTGAAAGGCAGGAAAAATATTCAAATCAGGTTCATTTTAAATTCTAATTCTCTTGCTTTTTAATGATTTTGATTTCCCCTTTCTTCCAGCTAACAACCTTTGCTGTGTGAGGTGTAAGCTGCTGTTTTCTCCCACGGAGACCAATAATTTCAGTGGAAACCGAAGCCTCCATGTTCCCCTTTCTTTCCCAGGCAGCATCTCTCTGGCCTTGGCCTTGGCTTGCTCCCTGTGCTCTGAGACTCTGCCTCCATGGCTGCATCTCTTCTGTCCCAGTCTCCTTTTCTCTGCAGCTCTGAGACAGGGAGGCTGCCTAATTCCAAGCTTGTGTTTGGCCTATTTGAAGATGAAAGGGTCTGACATTGCTGCCAGAACTTATTATGAGCACCATTCACTTGGCAAGAGAAGTCGGGAGCACTCGGCAAAGCAGGAGAGGAAAAGAGTCAGTTTCTGCCCAAGCAATGGGCAGGGACTGTGCCTTCTTTGGCCTCTGGGGCCATCACCTGAGAGTTTTACTGTCTGTTTTTACTGCTTAGCAGAAGTGGCTGAGTTTCTAATATAACTGAGGAGTGGGGAGAGAGAGGTTTAGAAATGAAAAGGGACTTTGTATACATTAACCCTAGCAGGATTGGCTATGTGATTTGTGGGTCCTCGTGCAAAAGGAAAACATGGAGTTCCTTGTTCCAAAGGCAGGGGGTAAAGTGCTTTGAAAGGTGGTAAAATATAAAATAAATAAATAATGGTGGCAAAATATAAAACTCTGTGGTTTTTCTCTTGTCTTGTCATGGTAATTTTTGCTAGTTAATCTTGCACATCCTCAGACACAAGGGTACTCAAGGGGGCAAATGCAAACTCTTCTAGGCCCCCCGGGGGCCCTACCCCACTATTTGGGGCACTGTGTGGTATACCAACTGCTTGGTTAGCCTTCCTTCCCTGCCTGGCATCTGCCTTTCCCACAGACTGGCCACTCTGACCCATGGAGGATAGGCAACGCTAAGAGGATTGAACTTCAGTGTGGCCCTGCAGGTGCCTGGGTCAAGGGTAGACAAGAGGCTCGCCCTTCCCCTCTAGCTGCCTTCTAGATGCAGTGTGGTGCTGCCATTCCTGGTTCTGTGCCACACCCCAGGAAGCAACCCGCCCCTCCCTGAGCCTGTGACGAGGCCCTAACTGGAGTTGGTGGTGGGTGGGGGCCTGGGGTTCCCAGGGAGCAGCTGAGAGCTTTGGATTCTCGGAGCCCAGACACTCTTAGCATGGCATGGCTGCCTCTGAAGCCTGTGTGAGGGGAAGGCAGCACTTTCTGAAATAAATGAATTGCTGGTAGTCTGTTCTCTAGGCCTGGAAGAGGTTAGGGGCCCTGGTTGGGGTGGGCCCCTCTTGCAGTTCTATGGGAACTGGCTGGTTGGTGGGTCTAGGGCTCCATGACAAAGCACGCTGGAAGGCAGTGGGGGCCCCCATTCCCCAGTGGGAAAGGCTTTGTCTCTGATTAGCCAGAAGTTGGGTTTCCGAGTAGCCAGAAGTTGGGCCTGCCTTTTGAGGACAGATAGGGCTTGTGAAGGAGCTATCATCGCACGGCTGTTGGGTGAAGAGGACTCTTGGGGTGGAGAAAGGAAGAAGGGATCCAGCTAAGGCCCTGAAGGGGGGCCATGGCCTCCAGAGGTGAGTCCCTTGGTCTGAGGCTCAGCCCCCAGGGGACTGGAGTAGAGTGTTCTGACTCAGGACGGCCTGCTGCCTGTGCATCATACTTCACAGTTCCCAATGCACCTTTTTGCATCTTATTTCATCTCATGCACACAGCGACCCTGGGCAGTGCTCATTCATTTTATAGATAGTGAAAGGGGGACATAGAGCAAAGGAATGGCTGGTCCACGTAAGTGGCAGAACCAGGATTTGAAGCGGGGCCCCACTCACGGTTGAGCATCAATCCTGTACATGGCTCCAGGTAGCTGCAATGCTGTGAGTGAAGCAGTCTCTCTAAGCTGTTAGTCACTAATTTTACTGGGTCCGTAACATTCAGTTAACCCCCTTAACAGTTCTCCTCAGTAGATAAAGTAATCCCCAAATGGCAAATGAGGAGACAAGTTGAGAGAAGTTAAGTAACTGACCCAAAGGCACCCAGTGAGCAGGTGGCAGAGCCAACATCCAAATGTAAGTTCACTGTAAGCTGAACTAGTTTAAGCTCTTTCCAGTCTTTCCACTGGTGGGCACAGCTGGTTCTTCCTAAGTGGCCAAGAGTGCGAGGGCACGGCCAGGCAAGGGACCACAGGACAACATGGTAACTAACTACCACCGTGGATGTGTGTAGAGGCTGTCATGAGATCACAGAAGGAACAGGGGGAGCATCACAAAGGAGCAGGCTGAGGACACGCAGTTGTGTTCAGGGTCTCTTAGGTGGGTGATGTGGCTGGGACAGAGACGTGGCTTCATGAGGGCTTTGGGGACTGAGCCCAGAGTCATGGATTGTGTCCTGACAGTGATGAGGAGTCCAGAAAGGTGTTGGGCAGGGACATAATACAGTCAGATCCCATATGTCCAAAAGATGATGCTGGTGACTGGTAGAGAACACCAGGAAGGAGAGCAGGCATGAGCAAAGCCATCTTAAAGCTTTATGTTGAAGCCTGGAGGGGTAGAAAGCGTGGGTCAGCTTTGTAACTGCAACAAAGGAAAATTAATGTGCATATGTAGAATTTTCTTTGGTTCTTTGTGGCGGAACAGAGCTTAATATGGCTGGAAGGCTGGGCTGTGTGATACAGAAATAACTTCATTTTACAGGTTGGTCTAACTGTATCTTCAAGTTCATGCTTTAAAAAAAGGAAGAAAAAGAGAACTCTGTAGTCATATGAAGGATCTCACTTATGGTCATTTAATGTTTATTTATTTCTGAGACAGAGAGAGACAGAATGTGAGTGGGGGAGGGGCAGAGGGAGACACAGAATCCGAAGCAGGCTCCAGGCTCTGAGCTGTCAGCACAGAGCCCGACGTGGAGCTCGAACTCACAAACCATGAGATCATGACCTGAGCCGAAGTCGGTCTCTCCACCAACTGAGCCACCCAGGTGCCCCAGTTATGGTCATTTAAGAGGAAAATGACCACCAGTGTCAGGGCTGAATGTCTTGGCATCCAGCCTTTGCTTTGGCAGCCCTGTGGCTGTGCTGCTGTCATGGTGTAGCTTTCTGACCTGTAGTCTACCTGCAGGCAGGAACCACGCAACTTACATATCTATGTATTTGCTGTAATAGCCACAGCATTAGATCCGTTTTACGGATAAGGCCAATGATGCATAGAGAAGTTGAGTAAGTTGCCCAATCTCCTGTAGCTAGCTACAGTTGAATATGGACTATGTTTTGTGGCCATACTTTCTGACTTAGAAATCAGGATGCCTGACTTCTCATGAAAAGCCTGTGTGGCATCTGAATGTGAGAAATTGTCCTGCACATGCTGAAATATTGGAATATCTGGGGACAGCCTGGTGGTTTATAGGACACAAATATTTGGACTCAGGGCTGCCAGGGAGGATCTGGGAGGGATGGTTGTCTTAGATTCGACAGCTTTAAGCCCCAAGCTGCTCTTAAGTTGGCTTTCTCTCACAGCCCAGATCGATGCAAGCAGGACAACAGCTCCAGAGGAAAGCCAAGAGGACAGTATTGCATATCACACATACTGAGCTGACAGCCGGGCACTGATTGCCTATGAGCCCATGAAGGAGAAGCATCCTGGGATGAAATGGGGGGCAGGCAGGGAATGGGGAGCCTCTCAGTGTTCCTGCTCTGCATCACCCAGTCACACACAAATGGAGGCTTGTGACCTCCTCTCAGGGGACTGCGTGCTGGGCCCCAGGGTACAAGGGCAGTTCCTAGCTGAGTTGGAGGCTGATCTAGCTCAGAGGGACCCTAAGGCCAGCCTTTGTCGGGTGGAGGTGGGGGAGGGAAGGGACAAGAAAGAGCCACCCACAGAGACCTGATGAGATATGCAATGCTGGCTGGAGTCCCAGTGGTGGAACCATAGACCGCAGGCCAGACGTGACAGATGAGCTCAGCATTCTGCAGCAATCACCCTGGAGAGCACATCCTGACCAAGCAAGGGGGAATGATGAAACCTCTGTGTCCTGCCCTGTCCCATGAGATAGCCACTGGCCACATGTGGCTATTTAAATCTATTATTATTATTATTAATTAATATAGAAAGAAAGAGCACACACAGGGCAGGGCAGAGGGAGAGAGAGAGAGAGAGAGAGAGAGAGAGAGAGAGAGAGAATCTTAAGCAGGCTCCACACTCAGCGCTGAGCCTGACCTGGGGCTTGATCTCATAACCCTGGGATCACAACCTGAGCTGAAGTCAAGAGTCAGATGCTCAACTGACTGAGCCACCCAGGAGCCCATATTTACATTTAAATAAAATAAAATAAAATAAACATAAAAACAAAAATTCAATTCCTTATTAGCCACATTTCACGTGCTCAATAGCCATATGTGGCTAGTGGCTACCAGACTGGACAGTGTGGGTATAGGACATTTCAATCACGGCAGAAAGTTCTATTTCAGTGTCAATTATTTCATTAATATTTTAAATATTGACTACATGTTGAAATAACATTTAAAATATACTGAGTTAAATAAGATATGCTAATATTAACTTTACCTGTTTCTTTTTTACTTTTTTTTTACTGTGGGTAATGGAAACTTTTTAATTACCCTGTGGCTCCTATTTCTATTGGACAGCGCTGTAGTCGATGGATACAGGAACACACCCCCATTTATCCATTGTTTTTAATGCCATATCCATTCGATGGTGTTCCATTTGATGATGTCTGTAAAAACTCTTGCTTAATACAAAGGGTACAGAGTCAGCCCAGGCTAATGGGATGAATGCAAGCTTTGGAACTGGAACAATTTGGGCTCAAAGCTCAGCTTCCCTATGGGCTGCATGATCTGGACAAATTACTTAATTTCTTTGTGCCTCAGTTTTCTCATCTGAAAAATACAGTCAGTGAATAAGTCCCTGCCTAGCATTGCTTTGAACACAGGAGACAGTGCATGTACAGGGACTCCTATGGACCTGGCCCTTAGTCTACCTCAGTAAATGGCGACTGTCATTGTTATCACTGTCATCAGTATTTCTGAGCATGAAAGAGTAAGAGGCTATGGTCAGTTTCTTTGGCCTGAGACCATTCACTCCCCTGCCCCTGCCTCAGCATCCTTGCTCTCTGATGATGACCCCCCAGGCATCTGTGAGCATCCTCTCTTGGCCCTACACAAAGCCCTTGGGCATAGCCCACGTACTCACCTGTTGGCAGCTGCTGGCCCAGGAAGCCCTGAGGGCACCCCAGCTTTCGGAGCGTGTGGCCTTGCTCTCCAGGTGCACGCGCAGTTGTGCCTCCAGCTCCTGGCTGACGTTCTCGAGGGCATGAACCTTGGCCATGTATTCCACCAGGCAACCCCCCAGGTCCTCAACGGCACCGAGGTTCCTCTCCAGGCCTGGAGCTGGTGCTGTGGCCAGACCTGAGCTCCGCAGGCCCTGCAGGAAAACACTGCTGATGCCCAGGGCCCGGCGTGTCACGCGGGTGCCCAGGCCACCTGTGTACCCACTGGGCACCATCCCTACATAGACTCTGGGTCCTCGGACGAGACCACCCATGGCATTGGTCCTGGAGGCTGGGGGGCTATCCAGGGAGGATGATGACCATGTTCCCCCAAAGGACGCCCTGTGCCTCTGGAGGGGCAAGCTGGAGCTGGCACCGGTGGGCATGTCCACCACCACTCGCCTGCTGCTCGTCATCCCTTCTGCCTCTGCTGTGCCTAGTGGGCTTACAGAGCCCAGTGACTTTTGGTTTCCAGCCCCAGTGTCCCTGTGGCTCAGTTGTGGGCCTCTCTGGAAGCTCCCCTATCCCCAGGGCTGCTTTGTCTGCTGTTTTCCATGAGCTTCCACCATTCACGGAGCTGAAAGGGAAACAGGCCCTGCCCAGGGCTGCGTGCAGAAAGGCACTCATGCATTCTCTGCAAGGTCATGTGCCTGACCTCCCAGATTTTTCTGCTGGTGATGGGGGTGCTGGATCAGTGCGGACTGTGGGGGTGGCTCATCTGGATTTGTGTACTTTACTACCTAAGAGAGAGCAAGGCAGGCATCAAGCAGCCCATTTCACAGATGAGTAAACTGAGACCCAAAGGCCTCAGATCACAAGTGTAGTGATCCAGGACTGAATCCAGGTGTTCCAGGGCCAATTTCAGAGCTTTCTACATCCTTACATGTGTTGTGTATGTAAATGTGTGAATGTGTATGCACGTCCACACAGGTAATAGAGGATGGAAATGGATGTGAACCAGCCACAGTGGGAGGCAGTGCCATGAACTGAAGAGAAACAAACCAAACCTGTTGCCTCCCTTCCCCTCCTTCTTGGAGGGGAAGTCTTGGTAGCAGCTTCAGGTCCTTCTGTGGCATTTTTCTTCCCCCAACACTGCTGTTTATCAGCTGCTTGACCATGGCCACGTTGCTTCACCTTTCTGGATCTTGCTTTCCATGCACTGGCCTGAGCTCTCCCTAATGCAGTAGTGCAAGGGATCCTGGGAATTCAGGTCCCACACATGTTGGGCACCTTTTATGATGTAGCTGTTCCCTACACCTCTGTTTCTCCATTTGCCAGAAAACTAGTAAGTCAAAACAAAGAGAAGGTTTTCCAGTAAGTTCTTTAAGGGTGGGTGCTTCAAGTTAGGTTTTGATGACACCCCCTGGGTTTTAATTCCTGCTGTCAGCATCCAGTAAGGCATGTTGTTATGGTCACACCTGAATTACTTTCCCAGATCTAGAAAAGATCCTCTTTGTTATCCTGAGATAACAAAATGGACCTAAATAAACCCCACTGCACGTAAGTTTTACAGTAGAGAAACCAAGTAGCCAAAACCCAGACCTGGATATTTATCCCAAATCCTGCACCACGGGGACGTACCTCAAGTGAGAGAAGGGGAAGGTAGCCAATTTCTAGTAAGTACTGAATCTATCCTAGTGCTGTACATAATTTCCATACTTTGTTTCATTGAATTCTCAATTTAACCTTGGAAGGTAGGTACAGGGTTGACATGTACTGCTATTTGGGCTGTGCACTTTACAATTCCAGAAGTATCATCACATGTCAAATGATCAGTTATTGACTCCTTATGTGATGAAGATCCTGAAAGCTGCAATGACTTTTCCAAGGTCCCCTATCCAGAAAATAACAGAGCTAGGACAAGAAAATCTCATCTGACCCCTAGTCCAGTGACTTACGTAGGACGCCCTCTGTCTCCCACCACCTAGAGAACAGGGTACTATCCAAAGTCACACAAGCAGAGTTCAAAACTACAGTTACCTACTGGGATATTCTATGTGCTCTTCCTTGTTGATTAGGACACCATAACTTTTTTCCCCCTTTCTACTTTGTCTGAGTTGACACAGAAGATACTGTATAAATATCAATGTTGGTATATGATGAACAGATTAAGGAACCAACTTGATCAAGTAAAAGGTGGCAGTGTCCTTATTTAGACATGGCATTCTTGGTGCAAACACCACCTCTGAGGCACCCTATAGGCCCCACCGCACCCGCCAGACTCTTATAATAACATCTTCCTAGCACAGGGGGTGCTGCCTGGGTCTTGAGGGGCTGCAGGAATTTCAGGGTGTATCATCCAAGGCTAAATGAAGGGTTCAAACTACTGATGAAGCTGTTTGCACAGGTGTCATGTTTAGGCACTGTTATTTCCTACAGAATGGTAACTCTCAGTGGACAGGTTAACCCCAGCTTTCTCTGACCTTTCTCTGATACATACAGTAAAACCCCCAGCCCTGTGGAGGGAGAGGGGAAGAAGGGATGTACCTTAATTGACACCAGAGTTTCCAAAGACCTAAAGAAAGAGGACTTGTGGAGAAGTCACAAACATGTTCTAAAGGATTGGTATTACCAAATGACAAACTGCCAATAGCTCATTACTTATAAAACCCAACTTATTGTTAAAATAGATTAAAAAATACAGATGAACATTAGGCAGTGTCGGGACTTAAGGAAGACTTAAAAGTTATTTTAAAATGAAAAGAATGCAAAATGTATTAGCAACTTAATCCTCTGGCTAGTAAAATAAGTTTATTTATATATACATGGTAGTTGAATTCTGTGGATAAGAAAAATAAGTCATACATCCACATATGTATATATAACATATGTATCTTTGATTACATATATTATATATAATTTTACTTTACAAACAGATTTCTTTCTATATATACGCACACACATTGCTATATTAAATGCAATAGTTAACAGAAATAGAAGGTTAAAAGGTCATACAGCAGCACACTGGGAAATGAATCTCAGAGCAACATTTAACCTGCTTCCTTGTGGTTTGAAGAGTCTTTAAAGAGACACATCCACCAAACTCATGTTAAGTAGGTTCATACAACATTGAGAACACACATTTTTGAAGGCCATCTTAAAAAAAAAAAAAAAGAAATGTAGGAAGAAAGGAAAAAGGTATGATAAAAAGACCACAGCAACAACACGAACATACGAATCAACATTCAAGTTCAATTCCCAATCTGACTATAAGAACATCTATATTGAAAATATACTATCAAACTAATTTTCTTTTAGAGAAAGAGTCAAAGCAGTTATCTTCTCTCCCAACCACTCTCTATTAGGGAAAAAGTGAGAAGCAGCCATCTGTGGAAGCCTCTGTTGCGTCTCTGTGGGTCTGAGCCCTCCTGAGCGTGGACAGGCAAGGGGAGCAGTGGAGGGGAGACTGGAGAATGCGAGCTGGATGGCAAGCCTGTCTGCTGACCCACAGGCAGGTCTGCAACACCAGGGAGGGATATCAGGATGTCTTCTCCTAAGTGATCCACTTTAGCAATCTTGTTTAAGATCACGGGAGGGCTTAGAAAATTACAGCCCCATAATTCAAGGCCTCTTAACATGTTCCTCAGGGGCACAGTGTGATGCCTTTTGAGAAAACAAAGCTGAACCCCAATAAACATTTGATCCTTGAAGGAGAGCAAGCATACCAAAGCTCTGGGGCTAGGATCCACATCTAAACCATCTCTAGAGAAAGGCACGAGTTTTAAAGCAGATGTGGGTGTTGGAGAGGATGCAGGAATGTGCTTAAGGTGGGGGGGGGGGCTTATTTTCCACCAGGGCAAGGCAGTCCTGTTGTTAGCACAGTGGAAGCTCCCTGTCGTGGGATGTTAGGGGGATGTGGCCTTGACGGGATGCCCACGATGTCCTCCACAGGCTCCTGAGGGCTGCATGTTCCTGCCCGCGGTCCTTAACTCAGTTGGAATTACGCTCGACAGCCAATGGTGCCACTGTGCAGGTGCAGGACGTTTATCTGCTGGGGTGGCAAGGTGCTCCCCCTTCCTGCTCTGTGCACAAGTCTACTGCTTCTCCCCTGGTGGCCCACTTGCCTTCACTGGTGTGTACACAGAGGGGGAGGGAAGGGAGTCCCACTGAATCAAGAGGAACCAGAACTTTAAGGAGCATGCAAAGGGCCGTACTCTTGACCAATTTAAAATCGCACCTCTACAGGTCTGTCTCTTCCCTCACCTGCCTGGGGCTGCTGGGACCCCAAGTGCTCAAGGACAGTTATTAAGAGAAGCAATCAATGCAACTGCTTTGCTTAGAAATACCTTTATTTTATAAAGCCACGGATCGTTCTGTAAAGTTTTTTTTAAACCACACTTGTAAAAAAGATGTTGACAATTCTTAGGGGGAGAAAAAGCTGAAAATGTTTCTCATTAAGTCAGGGTTACACAAAGGTTATATTTATAATATATATTTGTATATTTATAATTTAGAGACGAATGGTAGGGAACGGCAAAGCAAGGGTTGCTGCTGTTAGATCTCCGACACTTGATCATTTCCCACAAATAGTGTTTCCTGGCAGAAGGGGTTAACAAGGACCATCCCAGTGTCTCTGTAGTCACCGTTGGCTGGGGAGCGGGGCTCTGAGAGCTGGTCCTGGGAGGAGAGAGGCAGGACATGGGATGATCTCAGAGGGTTTAGGCAGTGGCCATTCATAAAGAAATACACACACGAGGACATTTGTTTCCACATGGGATTGCTTTGGTAAACACCTTTCATCATCTTCACTGCCAGTGTGGAGGCGCAGAGCCCTCTCTTTCTTTCATATTTTTGCAGCAGCTTCTGAACAAGATTTCCTGCTTCCTGAATCACCCCCAGCTCAGGCTGCCAGAGATGGTATTGCTCTCCTTGTAAAAGTCCGAGAGGGCCCACCACGAGTGACATTCAGCATATCTCAGTGCTCTAGTGGGCAAACCCACACTCTCCCTCCTGCCTCTTTCTCACAGATCTTTGGGAGATGTGGCTGCCTTTCTTCCCTCTACCTTCACACCCTACGCTTGCCCACCTCCTTCCTCTCCTACCACCCACCCGGCAGGGCCTTCAAGGGCTCACTCCTCCCCATCCTGAGTCCTCTCAAAACCTGCTTAGAATTATAGCCTCATTTCTTATAGTACTAGATGGTTCTGAGGTGAAAGGACCTGAATCTGTGTGTGACAATGGGTGGTAAGTGAAAAATACAGTCTGTCTCCACAGCCCCAGAAATGGAAAAGCCTACAAATAGGTAATTCACTGATCAGGTCATCTGAATAGCTTTGGCCTCATCCAATAAAGGCTGCAAGCATTTGTGGGCCACTAAATGTCTATACTCAGATTCAGGCCCAGGTATAATTTAGGGGGGAAAAAAAAGTCACAGCTTGTCCTAATTCTCAAACACTGAAGTCTCAGAACCTGCAGGCTACATCAGGGCAAAGACTCAGTAATATGCTGAGGCAGAGCTGGCTTAAGCCAGACTTGCTTAGATGTCTCCACTTGAAGAAGACATAATTAATTCTCTCAAGTTTATTTTTAAGCAAAACATGTATAATTTTTGAGGAGTATATATTGCCTTATGGATAATAAGGAGAGAAAGAAAGAAAGGCCATTTGTCAGTAAAATGACTTTCCAGAAGACGAGAATTTCCATCAATGTCTGGAATTGGTTGAGTGCCCATCTCAGAGGCAGACACAGAGTCAGCCCTCTAAGTAAGGAAAACAAGGCAGCATGTCACTGAGGGGACTACCATTCCCATTCTTCATTGGGCTTTGGGTGGAGCTGTGGAGGGGAATTTTGGAGGATGAGATCTGGTGTGTCGTTTTACAGTTTTGTTTTGTTTTGTTTTTTAATGTTTATTTTGGAGAGGGAGTGTGAGCAGGGGAGGGGCAGAAAGAGAGGGGGATAGAAGATACAAAGTGGGCTCTGTGCTGACAGCAGTGAGCCTGATGCAGGACTCGAACTCATGAACTGTGAGATCACGACCTGAGCCGAAGCTGGCGGCTCAACCAACTGAGCCACCTAGGCTCCCCCTTTATAGTTCTTACAAAGCAAGTGTTCACCATGGGTGAACCATGTGGACACTTTTTGTAGCATAAAAAAGAAAGTTACTTAAGAAATAACAGACAAGAAAGAAGGAAAAAAAAAAAGAAGAAGAAGAGGAGGAAAGGAAGGAAGAGGGGGGGTAAAAAAAGCATGGAAAAATTTCCAGGCACTTTTTCGGCATCACAGTTTTGCCTGTACAGCCTAGATTTGTGCTTTGCTCTTTCGTCAATCCAGAAGGGGAGCAGGGCACCAGAGAAACTTGCTTAGGCAAAGCACTTGGCAGCCACTGGAGCTGGCAGCCTACAGGGCGGGCGGTAAGGGCTGCCCCGGCTGTGGAGTGTGGGGCACCTGCCCTGTGATGGCAAGGCCGCTCTCGGGGTGGTCCACAGTGCCTGGGTGTGCCCAGAGAGCGGGAACAAACTAACACTGCGCTAAGTAAAGCAGAATGAGGGCAGGAGGCCTGCTGGGAGGGAAACAGCCATAAAGCCCGTGCTGAAGCCAAACTGACTTTTTTGCTGCTGGTTCTGCTGCAAACTCCTGACCCTGGGAGGGTGACTGCTGGAGGCAGCCTCTATTAGAGCCTCTGGCTTGTGTCTGATGGCAGCCCAGGTGCCCTGGGCTGGAATGACTAACTGGGACGCTGCACAGGCAGGGCCCTTTCTATAGTAAGCTCACAGGCACAGCCCTTTGGCTTTGGTTTTCATTTATCAGTTTGTAAAGAGACTATGAGAAATTTATTTATTTAAACGTTTTTTAACGTTTATTTATTCATTTTGAGAGAGAGCGAGCGAGCAGGGGAGGGGTGGAGAGGGGGGAGAGAGAAAATCCCAAGCAATCTCTGTGCCTTCAGCACAGCCTGACACGGCGCTCGATCTCATGAACCGTGAGATCATGACTTGAGCCGAAATCAAGAATGGGACACTTAACTGAGTCACCGAGGCACCCCAGGAATATGAGAAATTTAGAGTTCAGGGATTCACAGCCCACATTCAAAGTGTGGCCAGCCCCTCTGCTAACTTAGCCATTTTTCGCTCATTATAATAGTTTTCATTTTTATTTTTTATTGAAGTTTAGTTGACATTCAGTATTATTTTAGTTTTAGGTGTACAACATAGTGATCTGACAATTGTCTGCATGATGAAATGTTCACCACAATGACTGTAGCTACCACTTTTGCTATGCAGGATGTGCACTGACCATACTAAAGGCCACTGCTTTCATGAAGCCTGTCCCTCTGTCCTTCAGTTAAAGTTTTTTATTGAGCGTCCACTGTGTGTTAGGCTTTGGGCTGGGTGATGGATCAATAATGAACAAAACTTGTGGTTCATTCATGTGATAAACATTTACCAAGCACCTAGCAAGTGCTGGGCACTGTTCTAGGTGCTAGGGATAGAGTGGTGAGAAGAACAAACAGGGCTCCTGCCCTCAGGCAGCAGAGACAGATGACAGGCCTGAGTGATAGGGAGAAGTCATTGAGGTGAACATGAGGGGGTGCTGGGGAGGGACAGATGACATTCCAGCAGAGGGGAGAGTCATGCACAGCCCTAGAACAGAATGTAACTTGGTGCCATAAAGAAATGAAAAGAAATCTGGTGTGGCTAGAGCTTAGCAAATGAGAGAGAGAGTGGAGTGACGTGAGGCTGGAGAGCTGGGCCAGGGCCGGGCCAACCTCCCAGGCCCTGTAGATGACTCTGAACTTTAACTTGAGAGCACCAGCTGAGTACATGAGCGATGTGATCACATTTATGTTTGTAAAAGCCCACTCTGGCTGCTGCGGGGGATGGATCTGCAGGGGAAGAGGGCACTGTGTCTCCAGAAGAACTCTTCTTGGCTCTCCCTGCTTTTACTCAGATGTCTGCCATCTTTCTCCTGGACCTTGATTGGTCCCAGCTGGTCTACTTATTTTGAGTCTTTCTTCTGGTCATCCCATCCATTCATCCATCCATTAAACCACCCTTCCTTTCCTTCCTATTCACTCACTACTCACGTATACAGTGCCTTCATCAGACCATTGGCACAATCTTTCTAAAACTAGGCCACACAAAGCTCAAAACTTTCAATGACCCTCCACTGCCCAAGACTAAAGTATGAACTCCATTCAAGCCCATTCAAGCCCATGCCCAACCCATGTACCTTTCGTGATGTGTCCTGGCCTCTGCCCCACCTGTGTGAGTGTAGAAGGAACACCTCAAAGCCTGGCTCTCTCACTGGCCAGACAGGTGTCTGGGCAAACACTTCTTGACCCAGTGTATTCTTTTCCCCCATGATATGCTGTGTCCAGTCCACATCCTCACCTTTACTCAGGCTACTTACTTTGCTGGGAAACCTGTCAAAATCCATTTATCCTTCCGAAACCCCACTGTGAAGGCCTTCTTCTCCTAGGTTTCTATACCTCTGCAACTCTTCTTGTATCTCCCCTAGTTTGTTTGCTTTGGAATGATGTGTGGGGCTCATCATACCTCAACCACATCTTGGAATCTGGGCCCCCTGAGAGCAAGCTCTCATCTTGACAGTTCCCAGGGACTGCCTGCCACAAGCTGGGTCCTCAGTGAATACTTATCGAACCGTTCCCAGAAACTAGAGGTCCCAAGAACAGTGCTTCCCAAACTTTAACATATGTAGAAGACACCTGGGAATTCTTGCTAAAATACAGATTGACCCAGTAGGACTGGGTGGGGCCTGCAGTCTCCTGGTCCAGAGACTACCCTTCAAGGAACAAGACACTGAGAAGCAAGCAGAGGCTCCATAGCTTACTTTGGAGCCTGGGCTTTTCCCTGTGCTGGAGCCAGACCTTTCAGGGGCACCCCTTGGTTTGGGGCTCATTACCTCAGAGGTTTCAAGGGACTGGATCTCCCTTGGTAACTCCACAGCATGCTTGTTGAAGTAGTCCATGGTGATGGCATTGTTCCAGTAGCTCAGATTGTTCTCTGGGTTGGCCGTCTTTTTCTTCCTCCTCAGGCAGCACACTGTCAGCAAGACGGCTGTGGAGAGAGTCCAAGTTAGAGACAGGGGAGGGAGACAACAAGCATGGAGCCAGAGTGCTGAGTGACAGGTGCCAGTCTCCAGGTGGGGCTGTGATGGCCATACAAGCAACCACTTACTCCATCAGTCAATTTGTTTGCTTGTTCGTTCAACAGTTATCTACATACGCTGAATGCCTACTGTGGGCCAGGTTCTGGGAGAGAGAGAATGAAAAAAAAAACCACAAGGCTGCCCTGCATGATAAACATCCCTCCTAGTGTGTATAAGGAGGGATACTCGGGATGAGGGGCAGGGTCACATGATCTATGATAAACAAAATGAATAAATAAGATAAATTCAGATAGCAGTAACTGAAGAAAGAAAATAAAACAGGGTGAAGTGAGAAAGACAATGGACAGGGGTTGGGGAGAGAATGCTTTAGGGTCATCATGTAAGGCTTTCCTGAGGTGACCTTAAAGCTGAGAACAGAATATGGAGAAGGAGCTGGACAAGAGCAGAATGGGGCAGTATGCCCCAGGTAGAGAGAACAGCATGTGCAAAGGGACCGAGGTGGGGACACACTTGATGTGAGTGAAAAGAGTAGCCTGGCTGGAGTGTAGGGGAGTGAGGTAGGAGATGAAGCCAGGGTCATGTCCAGTGACTGCATCCATAGGGCTCACAGGCAAGAGGCCTGGATATAATTTCAGATATCTGTGGGTGCTGCACTGCCACTCCTTGAGTTTGCTCCAAGAAAAGGCCTTGCTCATTTGGTGGAAAGGCTTAGAGAATGGCTGTGTGCTCTCAGTTGCACTGCTGGACTGGTGAGAATTCTCAGCCAGAGTGGGAGTATGGCAGAAAGAGGAACAGGACTTGGTGAACTTTACAAAATGAGCCCTTGAATACCACAGAGGCACTTGATGGTAGAGACTTAGAATAGTATTACTGAGCAGAGGTCTTGGACCCTGATAAAACAGCTGCTCTGGCACCATAATCATCACCTCCACTATCACCAACCTCCTCCTCCTCCTCTTAAAAAAAAAAAAAAAAGAAGCTTCTAACAGTTATATAGTGTTTATGTGTCAGGAAGGTTTCCCAGCACTTTAGAAATATTAATTAATTTAATCTTCCACTTCACTCCATGAGGTACTTTTAGGGTTCCCATTTTGCAGGCAGGAAAACCGAGACTCAGAAAAGTGAAGCGACTTGCCCAAGAGCAAACCCAGACATCTGGACTCCATAGTCTGTGCTCTTAACCATTCATGATTCTGCCTCACAAAGACTGATGCGCAGAAGTCCACACTGCACAAATGGGCCTGATCGGGGCTCTACGCAGCTTGATGTGTGACCCCGTCTGTCCAATCTTTGAGATTTGCAGGGCCCCAGGGAGGAAGGAGTATGTTTGGATTTTGCTTATGAATCAGGTGTGAACAGAGGGCCTTCGGCATGCCAACGGGGAAGGCTTTTGAAGTTGGGGAGGTAAGGTGGCCTGTCCAGGCTCACACAGTGCAACGGGTGATGTTTTGACAAGGGTGACAGTAACCCTCTTGGGGAGAAGCCAGTAAATGAAGACTGGGCATCCCTTGCCCAACTCATCATCACCACAGCCTGTGCAGTGGCTGAAACTCCAGGCCAGGGGTGGGCAGGGCTGCACTTAACATCCTGGAGGTGCCAACCATGTGTGCTCCAGAGGGGACCCCAGGCTGAGCATTCCAGAGGCCGGCACCAAGATAGCAATGACCACCAGGGGGCAGCAGAGTGTCAGCTCTGTTCGCAGCAGCCTGAGGGTTAGCCAGCATCAGGGCGCCTGTACTTGCCAGGGTGTGGGGTACCTGAAAAAGCTGGCACCCACACAGGCTAAGACCACAGGGCCCACCCTGTAGGCCCCTACAGGATGATGTAGGAATTCTGTAACTCTCTTATCTCAACCTGAAAAGGCCTCCAGACAAGACTGAGGTTGGGCAAGTTTCTATTGGTCCAATCTACTTTGACGAGAAAGACTTCTCTAATTTGCTCATTATTCTTCCATGTCCCCTTAAAAAAGTTTTAAAGATATAAAGGAGATTTCTGAATGTTTGAGCTAAAAGGAATTTTAGATTGGCTGGTATAGACTTTTTTAAATTTTGAAAAATTTCCAAATTCAAGTTCTCCTTTCTTCTCTCCCTTCCTTCCAAAGACGGGGGTGGTTGGAGGATGAATGGGGGTGAGGAAGGGGAGCTGCAGAACTCAGCCTGAAAATCTGCTAATTTAGGGACTCTCCTTATTTTACAGATGAGAAGACTGTGGTCCAAAGCATCCAGCTGACTTGCCACAAGTCACAGGTCTGCGAGTGGCAGGGCTGGGGCAAGACCCTAGGTCCTGTGTCCCTTTTTCTGGCATCTTTATTATTCATTGTCACTACCTTTCTACCCTGCTCCTGGAACTGGGATGGTTAAGTGGCCTGAGGGGGGGATTCGAACTGGTGAAACAGAAACCATAAAGAGAGGGTTAGGCTGCAGTGAACTCATGCTGCTAACCTGGGCTGGCACAGGGTGCAGAGTCCAGGTCCTCTGACTCCTAGTCCAGTGCTCCCTCAAGCCCACACTGCCCCTGGCTCCAGAGCCAGGGCCTGTTTAGAATGTGGGACCAGGACCCTGTCTCGATGGGAAGGGCTGGCCTGCTTGCAGGATGGCCTGGGGATTGGAATAGGGGGCTCAGTTCCTAGCTTTCTCTCCTCAAGTGTTGTTAGTGCTCTAGGCCTGACTGTTTCTCTCCAGGAGTTCCCAGTGCCTCTCAAGTGCCATTTCATTTATATAATAGAAGCTGGCCTGAGATAGAAAGAGCTTGGGCTTGGAGTCCACAAGACCTGGGTTGAAGTCTGACTGCTGCACGTTACACTAGGTAAGTCATTTCCTCATACTGACTGCTATGGACTCACAGGGCTGTAATGAGAGCTAGAGATCATGAATGCAAAATGCTGAGCAAACTGCCGGATGCACAGTGGGTGCTTAATTAATGACAGCTTTCTTCTTGTTCTTCCAGTACCCTCCACAAGAGAGATGTAGAAAGAAATACCGGGCTGCATGACTGTTGAGTGGCTCAAGGCCAAGGCACCACCTGTGGTTTAGAACTTTCATTGTTTTGCTGGCCTGACCTTTCATCTAAGAAAGAAAAGTACAGTTCAGATTTATGGAGTCTCTAATACATGCCCAGGGCTGACCTAGGCACTTTATAGTCTGATTTAACCTTCAAAATAGCTCTCTGAGAAAGGTGCTGTTACTCTTCCCCTTTGCACAAGTGGCAACTGAAGCTCATGGAAGTTAACAAATTGATCTTGATCACTCAGGTAATTAATAGAACCTGACCTGAGTCTTTGTGACCCTCAGAGTGATGCTTGTTGTGTGAGATCACCCTGAACATGGCTGGGAACACATCTAAGGCATGTGGAAGCACTTGGTAAAGGACACAACTCTGGGCAAACACAAGCCCATGCTGGCATCTGCCTCTTGAAGGTCCTGAACTAACACAGAGGATGCTAGTCCTATTTTTATAGGTGAGGAAACATTGGACTGACAGTTAAATAACTTGTCCAAGCCCCACAGGTGGCCGGCAGGAGAGCTGGCATGACATCCAGGTATGTTTGAGTCCATGAGTCAAGCTTTTCTGTCACACCAGCCTTCTTCTCCAATGATTTATGCAGCAGAACAGGGGCACCTGGGTGGCTCAGTTGGTTGAGTGTCTGACTCTTGATTTCAGTTCAAGCCATGATTTTGCTGTTTGTTCTTGGGATCGAGCTCCAGGTTGGGCTCCGGGCTGGCAGCATGGAGCCTGCTTGGAATTCTCTCTCTCCTGCTCTCTCTTTACCCCTCCTCTGCTCGCTCTCTCTCAATCTCTCACGTAAAATAAATAAATGAACAGTTTTAAAAAAGTGTTAGAAAGTTAGAAGACAGGGAGGTGTGACATACTTCAGTTTGGGCACTTCGTTTTATAGAGGAGAAGCCTGACACCCTGGAGGGAAGGATTGGTCCAGTGGTGCCGGCCTGAGGGGCCAGACTGTGGACCATCGTTTCCCACCTTTGGGCGTTTGGGAAGGAGGCCAGGCTCAAAACGAGGCTATGGGCCTCAGGAAAGCAGGTTTAGGGGCTGTCTGGCTCCCCATCCTGGTGTGTGGGACTAGAAGGCCCCCAGCAGGAGGTGCTGACTGGGAAGCAGAGATGAGCTGTGAGAACATAGGTATGACACTGTGGTCCAGCTGAAGTGACATCCCCTGGCCCTGAGGCTGCTCCCCACCACCCTGGCTTCAGTTAGCTCATAAGCCCCAAGGAGACAAACCTCCTGGACACACTTCCTTCTCATTCCAATTTATTCTATTCTTCTCATGGAAAGAGTAACTCTGACCCGTGTCTTCTTATGTAATAACTACAAAGTCATTTTGGGCCTATAAAAAACACACACATATATATGTATGTGTGTATGTGTGTGTGTATACACACACACACACACATATTTTATACACACATACACATACATAACTAAATACACACATATACACACATTCAGATTGGACTAACATTCACAGAACAATGAACATAGCCAAGAACTACATGACCACAGGATATTTTATCTTGCTGAACGCTGCACTGATACTCCAGTGGCATTAAGTGCATGTCTGCAAGAAGCCAGAATGCTCTGGGGTGAGGTGCACATGGACCCTCACATATCCGGGGTCAGAGAGAGTTGCTTCCCAGTTCCAGCCAGGCTCAACTTAGATTGGTATGAAAAACATCTGCCGCTGGCCTGTTTTCTGTTCTCACCCTCCAGAAAGGCTTTCATCTTTTTCAGGGAAGCAGAGTAAAGACATTCTCGAGAATAGATGCGTCATGTGCAAGAGATGCCAGGGAGCCTGGCAGAGCCACAAAACTGACCTCCTGATGAAAACCCAGAGCACTGACGGCAGTGCGGGAGGATCAATTCAGTGCCAGGCCCAGAGGGTTCTGGCAGGAGGTAGTGGGCTCTTTGATTCCTGATGGTGGCAGCAGAGACCAACTCAAGAGCCACATGGCTCCCCTGCCCCAGTCAATTGTGGCCTGGATCCAATCAGTTTCAGTTCTCAGCATATCTGAAACCCTGTGTGGCTGTCTCTGGCATGTCTCAGGAGACAAAGCATTTCTCAGCTGTGGCACATCTAGCCTTCCAGCCATTGGGCGGAGCTTTCAATTTGGAAGGGCTGGTGTAATTGATGACATCCCTTCTTGCGCAGGCCTGAGATTTGCTATGATCACCCCCTGCTTCCAACAGAAGTAGAGGATTCACCCACCTGCCTAGCAACCCTGGCCACCTGAAGTCTGGCTTCTGGTGGATGGAGAAAAGCAGGAACAAGACCAGGGCTGGTCTGAAAAGCCAGGTGTGAGGAAATCTAGGCACACACTTTGTTACCAACCTAGACTGCCTGAAATATCTGGCAAACTGGCAAAGACCCATCTTTGAGGGCAGCAGAGTGAACTTTAGGATAAATGCAGCCACTGGAAGAGGTCTGCTTGTCTAATGACTGGAGTGGGATTAGGCTATGAAAACAGCTGGGATATTTGTTCATCTGTGCTCTGAAAGAGCATGGTATTCTGCAGCTGGACAAATATTCTATCTTGATGTCCCTTGCATCAGGGCCTTCACAGGGCCCCAGAGGACCCACAGGAGTTGGGGCCACGACTAAGGGCAGGGAGCCCTATGTGGAGGCAGCCAGGGCTAAGGCAGGGACCTTAGGAGTGAGAGGTTAGGGGACCCTCCCATGTGGACGACGGAAATGCAAGACAGATGCTAAAGAAGTGGAGTCTGGTTCCAAGAGGCTGCAAGAGTCCACTTTGAACAAAGACTCATATCTTCCTTTACGAAGTGGTATGTTCGGTCCCAGCACCTGAAGGCTCTTTTCAGACTGCCGAAGCATTCTCTGGGTGCGGTTCTAGGCTATGTATTTGCTACTACCTTAGTTGACATTATTATGCATGGTTTAGGCAGCCATGGGTTTTCTGGCTTTGCAGTAAGATCTGATCTAATTTCAAACTCACACATGTAAAAAGGGCTGTAGAGTCTTTTCAGAACTATAAAACACAGGTGGGTGTGGCCTGTGGGGTGCAGGCTGGATCTACTCTGTGCTGTCCAAACCAGGCAAAGAGAAAGGCCCAGGTGGGGAGAGGGCTCTGGGAGCTGGGGAAGGGAGCCACATCACATATATCAATTCCCTAATGCTTGGCATAGTGCTTGGCACACAACGGGCACTTGGGAAATATTGTGTTGAATCAAACAGATTCTACCACCGGATTTGGGCTGACTTATGTGAGCTAGGACCCTGGAAAAGTCACTTCACCTGGTGACTTATTCCCTCCCTGTAAAGTGTGTTCCTTGCATAGCATGTTTATGTTTTTGTTTTTGTTTTAATCCCTCTGGCTAGTCTGTTTTAAGGATGGAATGATTTTTTTTAAATGGCCATTTATTTTTGAGACAGAGAGAGAGAGAGAGAGTGCACAGGAAGGGCAGAGAGCCCAATGTGGGGCTTGAACCTATAAACCATGAGAGCATGACCTGAGCTAAAGCTGGACACTTAATCAACTGAGCCACCCAGGTGCCCCAAGGATGGAATCATTAAAAATAATGGGAACTCACTTTGTAAACTAAAGCCTCTAGAGACATGTAAAGAATAGAAAACTAGAAAGCTGTTTCTAATGTGGTTACTTCTCAAATATGACCATTATTAATAATTTATTGGCTAACAGTGCTACTTTTTCTCATTATCATTCTTCTGTTTCAGAAGTGGGCAATCAGTTTTAAGAATTCATTTGTATTTCCATGAAAGACAATAAAGCCACTTAATGAAAGAATAAAATATGCAATCGGCAAACATTTTCACTTTTCCTGAATTGGGTCCTTGAGCAGAAATAGGCCGCCCACTTTTGACATGGAAAGTTTGCTTTGCTTATCAACTAGAAGGAAAAAAAAGCTGGGAGAGGTGGCTTCTGGAAAGAATCCAGAATCTAGATTTTAAAAGATCTTATTGGTACAATGCCAAGCAGAAATTATGTTCATGTTAAAGGCACACACCCCCTGTACTAATGTTCAAATGACCCATGGGTTGAGGAAAGGCTAGGAGAGCTGGCTTAAAAGCCTCCTCTGTGGAAAGTTTCTGGGGTTTCATTCCTCTTGAGATCAGGATGAGCCCATGGTGTGATGTGACGGTACCACCAACAGAGCCGATGCCAGTGTTGGCTTCCTGAATGTGACCGAAATGTCCAGAACAAAGGAGCGACCATCTGCTCTCCTCTGCCATGACTGGGCATGTGAAATGCTGTGCTTCCTTCTAGGAGAGCAGGGATAAACTGGTGGCCATCCAGAGTGGTAGACAAGGGGGAAGTGCCAGGGCAATTTGGCCCTACAAAGAGACTTGAATGAATAGTAATGAGCAACTTGGGAAAAGAAAGGCTGCCCTTGAGTGCCATTTCAAATGTTTTAGGGATTGGTAGATGGACTGGTTTTGTGTGGTTTCAGAGGACATGGCTTAGGACCACAGAGTGGAAATTACAAAGAGGCAAATGTCAGGCTCCCAAGAGAGTTGGGTAACAACCTGAGGGGGTCATAGGAGAATGGGATGTCCAATGAATGAGGAGCACAGGGGGTTTCTCACCCCTAGAAGGGTTCAGAAGGAGGCCAGATGATAACTGTTATGGGTGAGCTGAAGCTAAGATCAGTGAGGATTCCTGTGAGGTTATCAGAGAAACTCTAAGAATCTAGGATCAAATACATGGCAAAGACATAAAAGGAAGCCCTAAGGTTCTGAGTGATTATGTTAGGTTCTATATGGAGACATCAGGGAGAAGGTCTCCTGAATTCTCATTAAAGTAATGACAGGGAGCAGCAAGGAGGTGCTGGTGGCCTGGGGAGAGCCCTTCTCCACCAGTACCAGTGGAAGCAATGATGGGATCTACATCGTTATCTAGCTCATACCACCCATGAACAAATAAAACCAGGGAAGAGAGAGAGAAGAGCTAAATTTACATGTAACTCTCAAGGCTCAATTTAGCTATAGGAACTGCTTTTGCCAAGGCTGATAGAAATCCCTGCAAGATCAAAGCTTCATTTCTTCTTTTTTGGAGAAAGAGAGAGAGAGGAGGAGGAGAAGAGATGAGGGATGGGAGAAAAGGCAGGCAGAAAGATGGATATGAAGTGGGAGAGGAAGGTGAAGGCTTTGCTACTTGGAGGTTGTACGTTTAGAAGTGCCAACATTCACCTACGGTGTCTTGGTGCCATGTCACTGTAGCCATTAGCAGGCTGCCCTCCAGGGTGAGTGTGGCAGGGTGGTGTCATGACAAGAGCACTGGGTGGGAAGACAGTCCCTTCCCAGGTCTGTCTCTCGCTTAACTTTGGGCTCCTGAGTGAGCCATGGGACCTCTCTAGCTTGGTGTTCCTTTCTAAAAAATGCGGTCAGACTGGACTACTTGGAAGGTTCTCCCCAACTCTTGGGAGCTTTGTCTTTATGATCAGTTAGCATCTGAGCCATAGCCTGGCAGAGCAGAGGACTAGGGGTAGAGATAACCCATGATTCTTGTCCTGCCACCTGGTTTCCTGTAACTCTGGGAAGTTTTGCAGCCTACTGGGTGGGGACTGTCCAACTCTAGGGCAAAGGAACTCTGGGGACCGACAAGTTGATGTGGTAGAGGGAGAGGAGGGAGAGAGGGAGGAGTAGGGAGTGGGTGAGGCACTTACAGCAGGAGGAGATGGGCACACTGATGGCCAGGATCACCCAGGCGATGTCCATCTTGCTCAGGCAGATGGTGGCTCTGTGCTGGGGTTTGTCCCCTTCAGCCACATGGGAGATATTCCCTGCTGTTCCAGGCTTCCAGGTCCCAGCAGGAACCAGGCGGTTGAGGAAGTTTCCTGTGGCCGTGGACACCACTGTGGAGAGAGGACTGGGCACCCTGTTGGTCATGGTGGGGGTGGCTGTAGCCTCCTCCTTGGCTTGGAAAACAGTGCTTTCTGAGCCCCCGGTGGGGTGGGCTGGGGCCTGCGAGGTTGAGGATGTTCCCTGAGGAATCCCCTTGGAAGGGGCTGAGACACTGGCATTGAAGGCAGCCTGGGTGGGCCCCGCGGTGGCTGTGAAGACCCCAGAGCTGGTAGATGGAGGTCTGTCGGTGCCAGGGGTGACAGTAAGCCAGGAGTCACTGTGGCTGGGGCCATCCTGTGGGTCACCGCGGGGGCGCTGAGAAGGCACTGGGGCAGGTTGTGGGCTGGCAGGGGCACCTGAGGCTACTGTGGTGTCCGGCTCCCCTCCTTGGCTGGTGAAAGTGGAACCACCCCCCTGATCTGCTCTGCTAAGGCCTGGCTTGTCCTCTGCAGGCACAAGGGGGTTGGTGGGTGGTGCCCACGAGGTCCTGCTGGGCGCCATGGTTGTGGTCACTGTCTGGGGCTGTGGTGAGGAAGAAGAACCCCAGAGTGGGTTCCTGGGGGTGAGGGTGGAGGGGTCAGATTCTACAGACCCTGTAAAGTTGCCTTTGTAGATCTGAAAGATCTTCCCTAGGGGCCGCTTCTGCCCCAGATGTGTGGAGCTCTGATTTCGTCCCCGCTGGCCTTCCTTCCTCCCAGAGTGGCCACTGGGTGCAGGCAGGACAGAGCGTGATGAACTGCCGGCCCCCTTTCGGGAAGAGCCTGGGGGCCTGGGAGGCCTGCGCGTGGTAGCCCGGGTGGGTGCTGTGGTGGGACGGCTGCTGGCTCCTGTTGGCTTTGTCAGCAGGATGGTGGGTGCAGCTTCTCCCTGGGGGCGGCCCTCTGAGGGGGAGGATGTGGTTGCCATGGCAGTAGGAAGGGGCCCTGTGGGCAGTGGGTCTTCAGAATGTGGGGTGGTTGCTGTCGCCATAATGGTGGAGATGGTGTTTGTAGGAGGGTGTCCATCTGGATGGGGTGCTGTCATTGCCATGGGAGCTGCAGCCTGTGAGGAGGGTCCATCAGGATAGGGGGTCAGTGTCACCACAGAAGTGGGTGCAGTTGCCATGGATGAGTGTCTGGTAGAGCTGAGGGATTCTGTCACCATGGTGCCTGGGGTGGTGCCTGAGGGGAGGACCTGAAGAGATTCTCTGGGAGATGGTTCCTGGGTGGCAAATACCAGTGCTTCGGTCAGTGCCAAGATCAGGAGGAAGCCTTGAGAGGAAGACAGAGAGAAGAGGTGAAATGCCTGGGGAATAGCTCAGAGTCTGGACCTTCCTTACCCATGAACCTGTAAAGCTCTGGGAACTCAAAGGAAACGTTGGGAGCATTCCGGAGGCCCACACTGCCATCCTGACCCTCATCAGATACAAGATCATGTGAAGTTGGGCAGGTCTATTAGGTAGGTGCTACCCAGCACTGTTGGGGAGAGGCAGCTAAGCTAGTCAGGACCATCCTTTGCTGAGTGCCTGTGAAACGCCATCAGCCCTCCACCCAAAAGCAGCTTCTGAGAACAGGCTGGGCTGGGTGTAGGAAGAAGGCCTGTGGCCTCTGAGTGTCTGCTACCCCTCTGCAGCCAGAGGGTGGTCAAGGCCAGGTTGATCAAAGGGAAGCTGGCAGCTCTATATGGAATGCTTACATAAGCAGAGCTGACCAACTCTCATGCCCTTTCTGAATCTTCCATTTATGGACTAGACAAAGGCAGAAATGGTCAGAAATGCTCTCTTTCTTCAGACCCACTCACCAGGCAAGTAGGGAGGGTCTCTAGACCTCTCCAGAGGACAAAAAATGAACAGGGCAGTCTCTGGCTCTGGGTGAGCTCAAAGAAATCCACAAACAATCCTAAAGCAAGGCAGCGACATCTCAGTGCCATACAAGAGCAACAGGCAGAGGGGGACAAGGGTCCAGAGGGTGACCAGATCTGGTGCCCATACAGCACTTAGCACAGAGCCTAAAAGAGATGCACACTGTGAACACCAGCTGGTTTTGTGGTTCTCATTAATGTTAACTGCTTTTCCTGTGGTGTTCATGTGGCTGAACTCTCTGTGGAAAATCACTTGTGATGCCCAGCCTTTTGAGTAGGAGGACGCCTTTTGAGCATTAAAAGAAAATCATGAGTTTTGCATGATGATCAGCGTGTATGCTTTTGGCTCATTGAGAAAATGCACAAGGACAAAAACCTATAAATTTAAAAATACTTCTAAATGTATGTGGATTTTATGAATCATAATAGCATGTGCCACATTTTACAAATAACACACCACATATAAATGTGAGACATAGGATCTGTTCAGATTATAAACTGGAAGACTGGTCACCCCAATAGAATACATGGGCTGAGAAGAACTGGTCTCCACTGCTGAGGTGTGGCCTGACAGACTTCTAAGGTCTGATTCTGACCTGTGAACTCCTCCTTATTCTTATGAAACCCCTCCTGGTCACTCTCATGCCCTTCCTTCAGCTCTGCTGGCCACACAGACAATGGTAGAGATCTGTCACTATCTGGTAACTCTCTGGAAGCTGCCCTCCCCCACCAGATTCAAGCAAGACAAATGGCCAAAACAGGGGCCCCAGCAGTGATTTCTGTATGTGTGGGACAGTCAGCAAAGCTGCTGACGGGAAGACAGGGGCCCTGGTGAGCTTTCAGAAACAGAAGGGGAGATCATCTCCTGGCATTCCTTTGAAAGGAGGCCCGGGATCACCACTGAGGCCACCTCCGACTTATGTGGAGTGGGGAAGAGTCTGAGCACGGACCTGCTCCCCGTACTCTGCACTTCTAAATTAGTAGGTGGAAGGAGGCCAAGGGACTGCAGATTGAACGGACTGTAGCACATACAGTCTCTAGGACCAACAGTTTGTCCTAAGCGACATATTTTTTTTTCTAAACTTTCATTGGTGACCTAAACCATGTAACAACTGTAAGCTCTGTTTGTTCAAGTCAATCCTAAAAACTGTTTACAGAGCACCTGCTCTGACCCAGTCTCTCACGCTCGATTTAATCCTCACAACCACTCGACAGGGCAGGAAATTGAGATTTCAGGTAGATTAACTAACATGTTCAAAGTCCCACAGTAGCCACAGTATATGAAACCGACTATATCTAAGATGCCTGCTTTTCCTGGTCAGACACACCAGTGATGCAGGAGGAGGAAGCGGCTGACAGGAAGTTGCTGTGCCACGGTGCTCTGATGGGTTCAGGGTTTTTCTAACTCCTGTCTTGCAGTCAAACACCACAGGGACAAACTGTTCTTATGGCTGGGGGTCTTGACCTCGGATGTTTTGAGAGACATTCCCTTATGAGCCTCATAAGTTTACTCATAAGTTCCTTGGTTCAATATAAGTGTTAAAGATTGAATTGTTTCCCCCAAATTCATATGTTGAAGCTCTAACCCCTAGCACCTCAGAATGTCACTGTATTTGGTGACAGGGCCTTTAAAGGGGGTTATTAAGTTAAATGAGGCCATTAGGGGTGGTCCCTAATCCAACTTGACTGGTGTCTTCATAAGAGGAGATTAAGACACACAGAGTGATGCAGACATGATTGTGCACAGAGGAAAGGCCATGTGAGGACATGGTGAGAAGGTGGCCATCTTCAAGTCAAAGGGAGAGGTCTTATCAGAAACCAATCCTGTCAGTACCTTGATCCTGGTCTTCTAGCCTCTAGAACTGTAAGAAAATAAATTTGTGTTGTTTAAGCACCCCAGCCTGTGATACTTTGTTACAGCAGCCTGAGCTAAGACAGGTGTCTTATCTTACATTACAGATATCTCAGAAACAGGAAAGGGAGAGACCAGGGCTTGTCTGAAAGTAGCTTATTTTGGGAAGTGATCCAAGGGGACAACCATGGGGGTCTGAGATGAGTTAAATAGAGAAAATAAATCTGAGCGTAGGTTATGAGTTGATCATGGTGAGCAACTCCTATTTCCTGGGGACCTCTGAGGGGCTGAGTAGACCGCACCTCAAACTGAGTGAGAAGAGCACTCACTTACCCAGCAGCTCCCGTCTCCACTGGTCCAGGGCTGCCCCCCAGGTGCTCATCCCTCTGTACTTCCTCACTCCTGCACGAGGCCCACAGCCCATGTGGCTGAATAAGAGAAGCCCTGGGCAGAGGGGCTATCAGGGAATGTCTGTGCCCAGCTGGTGGCTGGAGTGACAGCTGGAATTAAAATTAAGGGCCCAGAGGAGTCCTGGGGTCGAACACCAGATGTGTTGGAGACAATCAGAAACCAGAGACCAAGGACATGGCAGTCTTTTGGCAGCAGCACCAAGGGCAGTGCAAAGCTTTCAGAGACCCTGAATGATCCCAGTGACAGGCCTGGGAGTGGGAGAGGAGCCACCCTGGCCTCCAGAACTTCTGCAGCACTCTAGAGGCAGAGGGGTTAACACATCCTAGTCTTTAAAAGACTTGGGGAGAGAAATGTTCCTGATTTTCCCACTGGGAACATTCCAGGGACTAAAATCCCCCCGGCTGGGAAGTAATATGACTACAATCATTTCTTGCTATAAGACTTACAGTGTAAGTAAATGTTTGCCTTTGTTGCTTTTTTTTTTTTTTTAAGTTATCAGTGTCCTGTAAGGTTATTTTTCTCTCTGTGAGGACTGTTAAATTACCTCTCAGACCTTTAGACTTCAGAGTAAAACTTTGTTTGGTGCAATGAATGGATACTGTCATCCTGGGTGCACAGAGTTTTCATTTGAAGGATGACATTTAGCTGTCACAGTGAGAGGGGGCCCTAAGAGGTAACTTAATCAAATCTCTTCATTTCACAGAAGAGGCAATGGAAGGAGCAAAGTGACTTGTCCAAGAACACACATCAGGTTGGGGACACAGCCTGGACCACAGCCATTATTTCAAAGCAACTTTCATTTGTGTCATAAAAATTGCTACAATGTTGCACTGCCCAAACACCTCCTTCAACCTCCACTGTTACCTTCACTAAGAAAATAAGATGTGACTTTACCTCTCTTCCTTGACATAAAAGGTTAATAACTTAATGGAAGGGCACACAATGTCACAATAACTGTGCAAGGCCTTCAACCTGGGGCTCCCCTAACAGATGCAAATTTTCATTCAAGTCCCTTTGTGTTGGTCTGCTCACTCCTCTCCCTACAATCTGGGGCTACCACTTCTTTGAATATCATTTGCATAGATTATGCATAATAGCCTCTGGAGGCTCTAATTCCAAATATGTGAGAGAGACTAAAACTAAAATCTAGCCTGACATGCTTTAAATGTGGAACTGATTTTTAAAGTATCTTGGAATAAGGACAAGTGTGGGGAGTGGAAACTCACAGACTGATGGGTGACCAGATGTCACAGGAAGGCCTCCTCCTACCTAGAAGTCCAATGTATACATGATCTCAGGGCCCAAGGAAAGGAAAAGTCCTCTCTCTTATGTTTATTTGGTTGGCTGCCCACAGTGCATATTAGGCATGATATTTGCATCCGGAAAGGCAAGGAGGGAGTTGGTGAAGAGAGAAATGGCTAATTGAATGTACTGAGGTGCTTCTTATGTACTATGCACTGCTTGAAGGGCTAAGCCTCTCCTGATATATTTAATTCTCATAACAACCTGATGAGACAAACACTATCATTAGCTCGCTGTTGCAATGGGGGAAAAGCAGCACAGAGAGGTACAGGAACCTGTCTACTTTCACACAGGTGGGGAATGGTGAACTGTGATTTGACCTGGCACCTTGGCTCCAGAGTCTACACTCTTAGACACTTTCACTCAGGGATCTGCTTGGCACCACACCTTCTCCCATCCATCAGGCTACTCTCCACATTCAAAAGCAATGATCCACAATCTTTTGGGAACTGATTTCCTATTATTGGTCTTTTGGATTTTCTTCCCTCTTACCTGTTTTCTTTCAGGGCTCTATATGACAGATTTGATGTTGTTTTTAATAAGATGGCCAATTAACTTTATCCTGTAAGTAACTAGGGAAACTTGTTGTTGTACAATAAAAGGGCCTTAATTCTGCTCTTCTCCAATCCTGACATATCATGTATACTGCTGTTTAAGTTTTGTCTTAAAATTGCTTACACACACACACACACACACACACACACACACACACACACACGACATATTTCTTACATGGAAAAAAATTCCCTTCCACATCTAAACAATTCTATTTCATTTTCCTTGTAATTTAAATGTCTTCATCTTCTAAGTAGAGCTTCCCTCCCCATTAAACTAGATTTCTACTGCCAGACATTTTCCCCATTGCTTTAAACTCTGTGACAGAATCATAGAATCAGGAGTCTGAGAAGTCTTCTGAGCCACCCCTGTCACCAAGCAAGAGGGCAGCTCACCCATCTTTTGCAAGTTCAAGGACACTCTACCCACCAAGAGATAGGATCAGTTTCCTCTCTCCTTGGCCCTACGTAGGCCTTTGTGACCCCTGTGACGAATAGAACAGGGCAGAAGTGACAGCATCTGACTTCCAAGATCAGGACAGAAAAGGTCATGTACATTCTGCAGGTTTCTTTCGGGGGACTTTGAACCCATGTACGAAGTCCAGTGGCCTCCAGGCCACTGTGGAGAGACTGCGTGGAGATTGAGAGGAAGGCCTAAGGAGTCCCAGGTGTTCCAGCCTCAGCTAGGCATCAGACATGACAGTGAAGAAGCCTAGAGACAACTGTGGCCCCAGCCACTGTTGGGTTGCAATCACACAAGACACTCCAAGTAAGAGCTGACTCAGTAAGCTCAGTCAACTCTAACATTTGGGAACAAAGTAAATGATTAAGCCATTGTTTTGGGGGTAGTTTGTTTTGCAGCAATGAACAACTGGAACACTTAGGAATTTAGCTTCCGCATCTGATGTTTTGACAACAAAAGGAACGTGTATTCACAGCATACCAAGTCTGATCATCAGGAGTTCTGTTCTCAACATGGGCAGGAACACACCTTCTTGCTAGGAAATGGGCTTTTCTAATTTCAATGTTATTACCTCTTAGTAGGAAGGGATGTTAGGACTCTCTGGTATCTAACTCCTTCACTTTATAGATGATAAAGCTTTTTGAAAATTTTTATTAAAAATAATTTAAAAATTAAAAAATATTTTAAAATATTTTTTATTTTATATAGAGAGAAAGCAGGGGAGGGGGCAGAGGAGTGTTTATTTATTTTTGAGAAAGAAAGTGCAAGCAGGGGAGGGGCAGAGAAAGAGGGAGACCCAGAATCCGAAGCAGGATCCAGGTTCTGAGCTATCAGCACAGAGCCTGATGTGGGACTCAAACTCATGAACTGTGAGATCATGACCTGAGCTGAAGTCAGACACTTAACCTACTGAGCCACTGAGGTGTCCCCCTGCTTTTTTTTTTTTAAATAATTTTTTTAATGTTACAGAATCTTAAGCAGGCTTCATGCTCAGTGCAGAACCTCAAGTGGGGCTTGATCCCATGACCCAGGGATCATGACTTGAGCTGAAATCAAGAATTGGACACTGAACCAACTGAGCCACCTGGATGCCCCCCACAATCCTCTCTTTAAATCACTGGTCCTGATATTCTAGTGTGTTCCATCCTCTGAACTTCAATGTTCCCTTTTATTTTAAAGATCAAACATGAAATCTCATTTCTCAGACCATGATTTCCCTCAGAAATAAATATGCATCATTGCCTTTAGGGTGTGCTGGACAAATGCTCTTAAGAGGTACTTATGCTTATGACCATGGCTTCTTTATGAAACCAGGGAGTTTAGGGTGCAAATCTTTGCTGTTGCCCTCCTTCCAGGTAGTAGCCATACCTGTGGCCTCCAGCTAGCATGAATTTCCTTGTGCTATAACTCTGGGAAGCTAACATAACACAGCTTCCTAATGAAAATATTATATACATATATGAACACACATATGTGCATGCATACACAGCACTGATTCTCTCTTAGGAACAGGAAACAGGCAAGAATTTGCAGCCGGGGTCCTCCTATAATCTCCATGCTAACATATGGTCAATTCATTTGTTTAAAGTCAAAACAGCTACCATGTAGAAGTACCAGGATTTAAATGTAGGTTCTCTGATCTTGGCTGCTTGAGACCCTAGGAACGGAAAGATTTTTGGCCCAGGAAAATACCCTACATGAGCAGAACATTTTATGAAGACAGGCAATGACGCAACAATAGTAACAACTATGATGACTACAATTAAAAAATAAAACTTTCCCCAAAGATAGCAACACTTAGGACAACTATGCTGCCTTCTAACTTCAGCTTTAGCTTTTTTGCCTTAGTCATTCAGCTCCTCTTAGTACAAACATTTTCCACCTAGGACTCTTCCTTGGTCTTGAAGACTTTTTAGGTATCCCTCCTTGTGTGCCTGTAATCTCTAAGCCTAACCTATTCTAACCCCTATCTTTTTGAATGGAAATAGCATCTTATCTATTTGCATGTCAGAACTGTAAGCTACCAGAAGGTAGAGACTGTGTCTGGTTCAATGTTATATCTCCATATCTAGTGTAACACTGTGGCTACAACAAATATTTGTTGAAGGATAAGAAACCTAAATTACTCACTAGTCAGCTGTGGTAGTTTGTATTTTCCAAAAATAATCACCACAATACATCCCAACCCACCCAACTCTTCTTAAACGTGACTTGGCACTCCTAGTGGAGAGGCGAGGTCTTTGTTCTCTCCCCTTGAATCTGACTGGGGCTATGACTGTGGCTGAAGTGAAGCCACATGACTTCTGAGGCTAGGTCATAAAAGGTGGTTTGGCTTCTTCCTAGTTCTTATTCTTGGGTGCTTACTCTTGGAAGCCAGCCACCATGCTATGGGGAAGCCTGAGTAGTCCATTGAAGAGTCCACGTGGAAAGGAAATGAGGCCCCTGGACTTCAGTCCCAGTGGAACTTTTGAGATAACAACCAGCACCAACTTGCTATCCATGGGAGTAAGCTATCTTGAAGACTGATTTCCCAGCCCCAGACAATCCACCCTAGCTAAATCTTGATGGAGCAGAGACAAGTGATCCCTGTCCAAATCACAGATTTATGAACCAAATGAATTATTATTTTTGTTTTAAGCCACTAAGTTTTGGGGTGGTTGGTTAGGCAGCAATAGTGACTGGAATACGACCTATATAGAAGTGAACTTAGAGCTCTTTCAGTGATAATTCTCAACTTACGCATCAGAGTTATTTTTTGTTTGTTTTTTTAAGTGCAGGAACTCAACATGCTGATTTTGACTTGGGTTCCCTTATTTTCCTTCTCTTTTGCTCAGACTTAAGGAAAGGGAAACATCTTAATTCTGGGTTCTTTCTATAGCATCACGATTTCTCCAATTTAGGCTACAAGTTCCCCCAAAGGAAGAAAGGAACATGGCAGCCTAGGAGTGCCATGGAGCTTCTTGGTCCACCATGCACTTTGTGGCTCAGGGAGACAGATGGAATACAGCTGGAGGCCAGTATATGGTGGCCACAGATTGGAGAATATGACTATTTCCTTCAAGGAGCTACAATTTTAGAAGGGAAGAAAATCAGCTATGATAGGGGCATAAACCCATACACCAAAGACATTCTCTCAAAGACTTCCCTCAAATAAACAAAAATAAGAGTCAGAATTAGATGGATGAAAAGGTCAACTCAGCTTCTAATAAAATAACGGATCATTAATATTCAGGGAACATATCACTGACAACATGGGAAAGAACACAAATACAGCCCCGACTGGCTTGTACTCTCCCAAACTAAAAGGAAAAGGCTAATAAAAAATGTTCCAGCTTTACAGTAGAAGAACCTGACAAATACTACCTCAGCCAGGCAATGAAGGTTAACATCAACAGAGATAAAGTCATGGCGACAGTATGTACCCTTGACATGAACATAGTACTTTACCTCTGTAGTTTTCCTTCCCCTATACACCCACTCTAATGATAAGAAAAACATATGAAAAATCTAAATTGAGGGACAGTATACAAAGTATCTGATTGATACACCTCAAAATTGTAAAGGTCATCAAAAACAAGGAAAGTCTGAGAAATTATCATAGGCAAAAGGTGCCGAACGAGACAATGTGATGTGATATCCTGGATAGAGTCCTGAAACAGAAAAAGGACATTAGGGAAAAATGAAGAAAATGTGAATAAAGTCTGGACTTCAGTTAATAATATTATCATTTCATTAATTGTGACAAATGTACTATAGTAATATAAGATGTTACTAACAGAAAACCGAGTGCAGTGTATATAGGAATTCTCTGTTCTACTCTTGCAACTTTTCTGTATGTTTAAAACTACTCTGAAATTAAAAAAAAATTTTTTTTTAAAGTTCCATGTGGGTCCTGGAGGGGGACATAGTTGAAGGGAGCTTTGCAGACAACTTTCCCAGCAACCTGGTATAAGATCATGTGTCCACAGAAGGGGGCATGCAGATACAACACTGTGTAGGGGAAAGACTGAGTCCCACCCTGCCGCCCTAATGGCAGCTTCCAGCTCCTCCTATCTTTCTTAACTTAGTTGGTAGATTCTGATTTAACCTAGTTAAATATGTTGTGGAGCCTACTTGAAGAAAGAGAAAGGGGAAAAAAGATTCCATGACTATTGCCAGATACATTTATCTATATTCCCTCTGATTCTCAGCTTTTTAAATATTTGCATTCAGATCCAAAGTGTAGAGTTTGGAGGTGAAACAGAGACCAACAGCCTGAACACATAGTTTTTAAATCTGTTCAAAATCCAACTGAGGGGTCAGGGTAAATGCCACTCACTTAATATAGTCACAACTTCCTTGACCCAAGAAGCAGGTTGCATGAAAACCAAAGCTTATTTATCATTACTATGGGGCTAGATTGCCTTACCATTTAACCATGGGAGCCATATAAGGTGTTGGATATGGATACTTCTAACCTCATTCAAAATTTCTACCCATACCCCCTTCCTGCTATGTGATAATGTATCAGTCTCTAAAAACCAAACTTGGCTGTCAACTTGTCTTGACAAGATCAAGGCCCTTCAGTATTTCTGGTCAGAAATGATGGCTCCCTGTGCAGTGCTCCCAGGGCACTCTGTTCCCATTTATATTGTGGCCCTTCTCCCTACAGAGTTCTTTATTCAAGGGTGTGGTAGGAAGGCATGGGACTGGTGGTGGTGGTGGTGGTGGGGTTAATGGTATTTAGGATCAATTCTGGCTCTGTAATTTCCTAGTTGTGTAACCTCAGGCAAATTAGTTAAGCTTTGTTTTCCCCAGCTATATAATAAGGATGATGATGCCTAACTTCAGGGTGCTTTCAGAGGTGGAAGAGGAGACTAAGAGGTACAGAGCGTCCACACAGTAGTGGCATTCAACAGGTAGCAACTGTTGTTTTAGTTTCTACTACATTTAGGTCACTCCCCTGGGGCCGTGAACTTCTTGAGCATCTGGAGCCCCAGAACTTAGCTCACTGTCTGACTCGTACAAGGAACACAATAATGTTTTCTGAACAATGTGGGAATAAAAGAATACTTAATTTCATGCATTTGAGTTATCTGCAGCTGAATGCTTACAACAAAATCATAGATGTTTATTTCTTTGTTGACAATGTCAACGGAAGAAAGCAGTAAAAAAAATGTGAGTCCTGTGATGTGGCTATACAAAGCCTGCGTGTGTCTTCATGTGTGTATTTATCTCACTTTTACTTTGCTTGTTTTTGTGGTTAACATTAACTAGTTCAAATGAACACAGCAACGCATAAGACAGAGCGAGGCAGGAGAAGGCTGAGACGGAACCTACATCCTATGTATCCTCCTAAGATCCTCTTCCGCAACTGTGCCCACTGCTGCACGTTCCATTCCTAATTACAAAAGCAAATAAGCCTTGTTTCTTCCAAAGTTCTAAAGGGTTGTGTGAAAGTGTGTGCCAGGAATTGGGCTTTACAGAGATATGTCTTGGCTTTGGCTTCCTGGTTGAAGGTGTGTGCTCTGGACAGGTTTTTTGTTTTTGTTTTTTAACTTTTTATTTATTTAGTTTGAGAGAAAGAGAAAGTTCAAGTTGGGGAGGGGCAGAGAGAGAGAGAGAGAGAGAGTGAGACAGGCGCGCATGCACACAAGAGAGAGAATCCCAAGCAGGCTCTGCACTGTCTGCGCAGAGTCCGACGCGGGGTTTGACCCGTGAACTGTGAGATCATGACCTGAGCCAAAGCCGGACACTTAGCTAGAGCCACCCAGGTGCCCCTGGGTAGGTTTTGATGACAGCAATAAAGAAGTAGGACGAACAGAAGGACTTATGTTGAGGGCCAGCTGACAGGGGAGCCAGCCCTGTGAAGCCCATAGAGTCTCTAGATGCTTGGCTCCTATAAACCCAATAAAATGACTCCTCCAGGGCCTGAAGTCCCACAGCTTGGGGTCTTGGCCAGTGGGCTTCTCAATGAGCATAAGAGAATCTTTGGAACTCCTAAGGAGCCCCTTAGATAGTTCTGGGGACCTTGTCAGATAGGCAAGGTCACTAGTATCTGTCTACCCTCAGCTTTAAATTCTCAAAAGCAAGAAGAAAAGGCACAAAGTTTGGGCCTGATCATGCCTGAGAATCATTTACCTAAAAAGAGCACTGGGGTTTTTGACCTGACATCCTCTGGGGCTTGTCTGAAGCATTATCTCTCAGCACCCACTCCTCTTCACAAAGAGCTTGCTGTTTACTAAGAGGAAAATGGGAGGCCAGCAGGGACAGTGGCAAGTCTGAGGGGAAGGGGTGGGCTGAGTGGAGAGGCTGACATCAAAGAAGGGTGTCTGCTCTCTCTGGCACATTGGCTTGCCTGCTCCTGAGCTCCTGCAACTTCTCCACTAGTATTGTGCAAGGCTGCTTGGTATTCTCCTGGTTCCCTGATGGGGCTGGCTGCAGACTGTCTGGTACGGCTCTCATCATTTGCCAAAGTTCACTGCCTGTTCCAGTTTGCCTGGAACAAAACGGCTCAGGCAACACAGCTGTGCATTCTTGTGAAATTGCCTAATTTCCCATTTCAAGGCAGAATGCCCATACTCGAAGGTATAATTTAGGTTTTGGGCATGAGCTAGATTTCACAATTGAATTCTGAGTCAGCCCTCCAGGCTGTGCGTGCTTGGGGATTAAAGCTTTGCTCCCTCCCTGCTTGTCCCTCCTCCCCAATACTGATAACTATTCACTAATTTTAGATTTCCACTTATTGAGAAACTACTATGTGCCAGGCACTCTACTAGGTGATTTTTATATATTATCTTACTCAGTTATCGTAAAACCCTATGAGGGAGAAAAGAACAAACCTTAATCCATGTGACTACAAGGGTACCTACCCTCCACCTCTTTATTCTTCTCTGTTGGAGTAGAAATCTATGGATTTAGGTACTTAAACAATTCAGTGTGGACTTTCTGGAGGAAAAACTAATAAAATCATCTTGTGCATATCAAACCAAGGAGACAAGAACAACATATACAGAACAAGGAAAGAACAATGGAAGATAGTCTGTAATTCAAGACTATGTGGGATGTAACAGATTTGATGTACACTAGCTTGGCAGGGAACCCATGAAAGGCAGAGGAACCCAGCAAGTCTTCCTGGAAGAGGAAAAATCTGAATTCTCTTACTACCATTCCACCATTCATTCATTTCTTCATTCATATATTCAACAAACATTTATTGAGGGCTAAGCTGAGGGTAGCTTTGTGTTTTCTAGATAAACTGGCATCCTGATCTCAGCCATGGGGATGGCTGCTATTACCTCATTCCCCATAATGGGCACTAAAATGCATATTGGTAGAGAAAATTCTGGCAAATTCTGAAAAGGAATTTTTTCAGAATTTATCCATGGGTAGAAAACACTTCAGCACTTTATATTTTACAGTGTGCTTATGTTCAGAATCAGAACACACATTTATTAAATATCAAATTATGTTTGAAGGTATTTTACTCCTAAAAACCCAATTAATACTCATATTTTATAAGAGGTGGGTTTCATTCCCTAAAGCCAAGTTTCAGAGATGTTAAAAGACTTACTCAAAGTCATACATTCAAGGGGGAGCCAAGATGAATACATAGCACACAGTTCAAACACTGCCTCTGACTTGAACCAAAGAAAATAAGATCAGAATCAAACCTGAAGCACATCCTGAAATGTTCTACTCCCAGGCTGAGCCTAGGGTGACATGGGGACCACCACCCCAGCCCAACTCCAGAATGTTGTTTTTTGTAGACATCTTCTTCAGTAGCCTAAGGTAGCTGCCCCTACCTCCTAGGCATGGGGAAGATGGGAGGTGGTTCCTTGCCCCAAATTTGGTTAGCTGTTCTTCCCTTACTCTAGCCACAGCTCCCACAACAGGTACTGAGGCACATAGGTAAGTGGTGTCCTCCCCAACCAAATGTGACTCAAATTTCTTTTAAAATCTAGAACACACTGTTTAAATCCTACAGACCTAGGAATAGGACTCTTTGTAATAAATGGTGCTTAAGTTCTATCCTTCTCCTCCCTCTTCTCTTTCCTGGAGAGATATGGGGAGAAAACAGACACTGGGACTAGGTATAAATTCACTCATTAGTTGTATGGCCTTGTATCAATTTCCCAGGCAAGGTGGCTATGTTGGGATTCTGTCTGGTGCTTTCTATTCACCATAATGTTCTTTCATTAGTTCTCAAGATTTTGTACTAAGTTGGTGCAGTGGACAATGTTGCTTGCCATCTAGATTCCTCCTTCCACCCCCAGTAAGGAGGTCCTTATTCTATAGCTACTAGGAGTATTGGCAGCTGATGGCACACAGCTGAGTTTCTCTTTGGGAATTGCTCTCAGTTGACAGAGCTGCCTTGTTCATGGATATACCCCCTTCCTGGGAAACTTGCATCCAATGACCGGATCCTGTTGTTAAAAGGACTAATCTCCTTGCTTCAATTTGGGACAAGTGTAAAGGGCCACTCCAGCTCCAGAGTTCCCCATAGGGTTGGTTGAGGATTTTGGTGTGACTGCATCACAGCCAACTTCTCCCCCTGCCCAATACTGCTTCCTTTACTCTACTAAAGGTATCGATTCTGGGAACACTTCCAAAAAACATCCAGTATGCAAATTTACAGCTCATAGTATGCTTTCTGGGAATAATATCTGCAACATATAGTATCCAATCAATGCTGATAAGGAGGAGGAGGATGATTCCCCCCCCGCCCTTGTCATTCTTTTCCTATGTCTTACTCATATATTACCCATTATGTCCTGTGTCTTAACCATATATTTCTTCCATCTCACTTAATATTCCCTTAAAGATTCACCACTTTTAGATACCCTCTCTTGGTGTACCTCTTTCCTGGTCCTAGTCATTGTAACCATGGTTGTCACTCTAAATGATATGTAAGATCTATATTTTTGTCATTGTGTATTTCTGACATCTTTTCATTATCCTGGAAGCCCTTTGAGAGAATAAGTATTTTCAAATTCAATTTAAAAATATCAGTCTCACCCAAATTTGAGGAGGGGAAGATGGCAGTGGAGTAGGAGGACCCTAGGCTTGTTCCAGGAACACACTAGATAACTATCAAATCATCCTAAATACCCCAGAAATTGTACTGAAGACTGAAAGAACAAATTCCACAACTAAAGGGAGAGAAGAGACCACACTGAAGAAGGAAGGAAGTGTGGAGATGTAGTTTAGGAGAAAAATGGATCATGTGTGTTGTGGAGGGGAGGGAGCAATGGTTATGGAGAAGGGGGAGAGAGAGAGAGAGAGAGAGGAGAGAGGAGAGAGAGAGAGAGGAGAGGTGAGGTGAGGCGAGGCAAGGCAAGGAGAGAGGTGCACACAGGGGAATGGACAAGGAGAATGTTTCCTCAAAGCCACTGGAAAACGAGAGGGGCTGAATTTCATGAGTTCTCTAACCAGTGGGACTTAAATTCTGGAGTTTTAAAGGTCAGGAGGCTTGGCTGGAAAAGAGCCCAGAGGGCACTGCCCTGCTCCTGGAGAGAAGGCAGGCAAACAACCCAGGGGCAGACAGTATAGAAACAGCAATCTGAAAAACACCTGGGGCATAGTGGGGAGATTACCTTGGAGATCATCTTGGAGAGCAGCCCTGGGAGGCAGCATTCATGTAGATGTCTCTCTGGGAACAGGAGAGCTGGCTAGGGCCATTTCCCTCCCCTGCCCCTCTGCATAAACACAGAGCCACCTGTGGGAAGCAGCACAGCACCAACACTGGCTGCTTAATTTGCTTATATCAAGCCCCACCCACCATGCTTTGGTGGGACTGCCCTTCTCAGTCAAGCTTGCCTTAGTCACAGCATGGCAGACCCTGCCCCTAGAAGACCAGCACAAACCCCTGCCCAACTATGTCGCCTAATCAGAGAGTTAGTTGTACAGGGTCTCAGTTCTGGTGGCATTGGTGTCAGGTTTCATTTCACAAGCAAACCAGAGCACACCTAGAGATAAAACTTGCCACATTCAGGCCAGGCACCAAACACTGTCCATAGCAGGCAAGAAGAACCTCTGCAGACAACTGGCCTGAAGGATACAGCAGCAAAATACAATAGCAGAGTACATGCAACATACACCAGAGACATTCCCTGAAGCACCAGATCCTGAGCACTACATCATCTCTTCTTTATAGGGCCATAACTGTCAGAAGCAGGAGACATAACTGACTTTTCTAACAGACAGAATGCATAGACTTAGACAAAGTGTCAAGATGGAGGAATTTATCCCAAATGAAAGAACAAGATAAGGCCATGGCTAGAGGTCTAAGCAGAACAGAGATAAATAATATACCTGATGGAGAATTTAAAGCAACAATTGTAAAGATACTCACTGGGCTTGAGAAAAGACAACATCAATGTGACCCTTACCACAGAGATAAAAGAGTTAAAAAAAGAATCAATCAGAGATGAAGAGTGCAATAAATGTGATTGGAAACAGGCTTGATGTAATGAAAAGCAGGCTGGAAGAAGCAGAGGAATGAATTAGTGGCCTAGACGACAAACTAATGGAAAATAATGAAACCAAAGAAAAGACAGAAAGAATTATGCAAAATGAGAATAGATTTAGGGAACTTAGTGACTCCATCAAACATAATAACACACATATTATAGGAGTCCCAGAAGAAGGGAGAGAAAAGGGGGCAGAAAATTTATTTTAAGAAATAACACCAGAAAACTTCCCTAATCTGGGGAAGGAAACAGACATCCAGATCCGGGGAGGCACAGAAAACTCCCATCAAAATCAACAAAAGCAAGCCAAATCAAGACATTATAATTACATTTGTAATATACAATGACAAAGGAAAAATCTTAAAAGCAGCAAGACGAAAGAAATCCCTAACTTACAAAGGAAAACCCATAAAGCTAGCTGGAGATTTCTCAATAGAAACTTGGGAGGGAAAAGAAAAGAAACTTGGCAAGCCAGAAAGGAGTGGCATATTTTCAAGTTCTGAAGGGGTAAAATCTGCAGCCAAGAATACTCCATCCAGTAAGGCTATCATTCAGAATAGAAGGAGAGATAAAGAGTTTCCCAGACAAAAAACACTAAAGGATTTCATGACCACTAAACCAGCCCTGCAAAAAATATCAAAGGGAACTTTTCAGTGCAAAAGTGACAAAGACAAGAAAGGATTAGAGAAAATCTTCAGAAACAAATAATAAAATGGCAATACATATCTATCAATAATTACTTTGACTGTAAATGGACTAAATGCTCCAATCAAAAGATATAGGGTGTCAGAATGGATTAAAAAAAACAAAACAAAACAAAAAACAAAACCAAGACTCATCTATATGCTACCTATAAGAGACTAATTTTAGACCTAAAGAAACCTGCAGATTGAAAGTGAGGTGGTGGAGAAACATTTATCATGCATATGGATGTCCACAGAAAGCCAGAGTAGCAATACTCATATCAGACAAACTAGGCTTTTTGTTCTTGTATTGTTATTATCCTGCTTTGGGTATGATGGGAGTACTGGCCTCACGGAATGATTTTGAATGTGTTTCCTCTATTTCATTCTTGGTAAGATTTTGACCAAAACTGTCATTAAATATTTTTAAAAAATGTTTAGTAGAATTCACTAGTGAAAGCATGTGCTCTTGGGCTTTTCTGTGCTGGGAGATTTTTGTTTGCTAATTCAACTTTCATTCTTGTTATTGGTCTAAGAAGATTTCCTATTTCTTGGATTCAAAATTCATGATTCAATCAAGGTAACTTGGGCATTTCTAGGAATTATCTGGTTTCTTTTTCTAAGTTATCTGATTTGTTAGTATCTAATTTTTATAGTAATCTGTTATCACACTATGTATTTCTGTGGTTATCTGTTGTATTGTTTTCTCTTCCATTTCTCATTTTAGGTTTTGACCCTTCTCTCTCTTTTTTCTTTAATGGAGTAAAAGCAATGCCAATTTTATTTATTTTTATGGAAAACTTGGTCATTATTTTCAGTGTTATGTTATTGTTTATTCTAGTCTCTATTTTATTTATTTCTGATTTTTCTTTGTTATTATTTCCTCTACTAAATTTCAGCTGTCTTTTTTCTAGTTCCTTATGGTATAATATTATTTAAACTTTTTCCCTTGATACAAGCATTTATAGCATAAATTTCACTCTAACATCTCCTTTTGGTGCACACTGTAGATTTTGGAATATTGTGTTTTCTTTTTCTTTTGTTTTGAGACATATTTTGATTTGACCTTTGATTTCTTATTTGGTCCACTGCTTGTGCAGTAGTGTGTTAATATTTACACATTAAATATTTAATATTTACAGTGTAGATTTTCCAGCTTTCGTTTATTGTTGATCTTTAGTTTTATACCATTTGGGTTGAAAAATATATTTGGCATGATTTCAGTCTTTTTCTAAAAATTAATTTACTTATTTTTAGAGAGAGAAAGAGCACGGGGGAGAGGCAAAGGAAGAGGGAGAGAATCCCAAGCATGCTCTGCCATGTCAGTGCAGAGCTGGCCATGGGGCTTGATCTCATGAACTGTGAGATCATGACCTGAGCTGAAATCAAGAGTTGGGTGCTTAACCAACTGAGCCACCTATGTACACCTGATTTCAGTCTTCTTACATTTGTAATATTTGTTATATCTCTTTTTATGTGGATTCTTTTGTGTGTACTTGAAGAAAATGTGTATTGTTGGATGGATTTTATTTTTTTATACACACACACATATATGTGTATATATTTATGTATATATGTATGTGTGTGTATATAAGTATATACATATACTTATACATATACATACATATATATATAAGTAAGGGGTTTGAATCTTGGCAGTCTGGCTTCAGGGATAGCCACATTACCACAAGGTCCTCCTGCTCAACCATAACTCCCTGAAGGATGGGAGGAAACATTATTTCTTTGTATATTTCCATAGCATAATGGAATGGAATGGATGGAACGTTTCTTAGATGGAATGGTTTATATATCTTTTAGAACCATTTATTCTGAAACATGTTTCAAGGAAAAAATGTTCTTTTTGAAAAAAAAAAACTAACTGAGGGTACTCATTTAAAATAAAGCATATCAGCCTGGCTCAGTTGGTAGACCATGTGACTCGATCTCAGGGTCCCACATTGGGCATGGAATCTACTTAATTAAAGAAAAATTTTAAATAAAAAATAGATAAAATAAAAATATATAAAAGCAAATAAAAAATAAAAAAATAAAATAAATGAAAAATTTAAAAAAACCATATCAGAGGTGAGGTGGGTGTAGGGGATGGATGAAATAGGTTAAGGGGATTAAGAGTAAACTTAATCATGAAGAGTACTGAGTAATGATATATAGAATTGTTGAATCACTATACATAACAATGTATGTTAACTATACTGGAATTAAAATAAAAAAAATAATATACCAAAAAAATCTATTCCTCCTACCCAATAATATACGCTGATGATTGAAGGCATCTAATCCTGTTGGCTGAACATTTGACAAACCCCTTATAACCACCTCATCTTCCTCTCATTCAGTTAATTCATTCAGCATATATTTACTGGGTGTCCTATCTGAACTAAGCATTGTTTATGCTATGTGAATACACAAATAATGTTTCTTCCCTATCCTCCAGAGAGTTATGGTTGAGCAGGAGGGCTTGTGGTAATGTGGTTGACTCTGATGCTAGATTGCCAACATTCAAACCCCTTACTCCCATGTTCTAGCCCAGTGACCTTGGGTAAATTAAACTGTCTGTGCCTTAATTTCCTCACCTATAAAATAAGATTAAAAACACTATCTTATAGGATTATTGTGAGGATTAAATAAGTTAATATATAAGGGGTTTATAACACTGTCTAGTAGACAGTATTATCTAAGTCTACACTCTCCAATATGGTAGCCATTAGTCACATGTGGCTACTGGGCATTCTAAATGTGGTTAGTTCAAGTTGAGATGTTCTGAAAGTGTAAAATACATATCTAATTTTTCCAGGTGATTCCAATTTCACCAAATTTGATAGGCACTGCTAAGGGAATGCAGAGGAACTGGTGACAGGTCCTGTTAGAAGAGAAGACCATGTCACCCACCATCCACACCAGTTACAGAGAAGACATAGGGCAGGGGAGGCCACACAGGAAATGGTCTAGGCATTTTAGTAAGTTTGAAATACAAATAGGTAGCCTACAGCAATGCTCCATTCCACACTGCTTGGCAACTTCAGTTGCTGCTTTTTCTGGAAACAATGCCCTCTTTGCCAGACTGGGTCTGCAGTCTTCTACACCTTTTTAATCTAAAGTGAGCCTAGAACAAAGGGAATCTAAACTCTTTGCCCTAGGTCAAATTAATTTGCATTTGTAAAGCACAACCTCAAAAGGCATGCTTGTCATTCCCTGAGTTGTGCTCCCTACCAGGTGGATGTGGAGCTGACTTGGCAGCCTAGGTTCAGAAACAGTGCAAGAGAGCAGTTGCAACAGCTCAGGAGCTAGCCCATGACAAGTGGGTCAGCTTCTAAATAGAGCCACTTCTTGAGAACATCATAAGCCATGGGAGGATTAGGGGGTAGCTATAGAGATCTTTTTCCATTAAGAAACAATTCTACACTAACTCCATGATTTTGCACTTTGGATTTATGATCTTTTTTTTTTCTCTTGGGCACTTACCAAATAAATGTCTTTCATTTAATGAAGTCTAAATTCTGCCCTTGGTCTTCAATGGGGCTACACAGAGGGACATGGGTCCAGAGAAGTCCACGCATTATGATGTGGGTATGACACATTGTGAATTAAAGGACTTAGTAAGCTGATGCTGCATTACTCTTCCTCAGGGAGAGGAGAGCTGGGGATAAGGGGCCCCATGGGACATCATCACCTGGGAGGAGGTTGCAGGTGCATAACAAACTCATCTTTATATGGAAACCTGTCTTTGCTCTCTGCTCCCCAGGTTTCTTCTTCTTCTTCTTTTTTTTTTACAGCTTGTGTATTCATAGACCTCTCCATTCACAATGATGAATGATATCACCTTCCCTCACTTCCCTTAATGCAATTATGCTGCAGAAGTTTTGGGCCAGTGCAAGGTTTCCATTACATGATTTCTTGGAAGTGGCATTGTGTCTGTGGCTTTCACCTACCAAAAGAAGGGCAAGCATCCGAATATTAGCAGTGATAGGTGTCTCATGTTTACTGGCAATTATGATAATAATAATAATAATAATAATAATAATAATAGAAGTGTAGCAGTGACAGTGGTCGTGGCAATAGTAACGGTCAAAAAGGTATTATTTATTTGGTCCTACTATTTCAGCTTCTGTGCTATATACTTTGCTACAATGCCACATTGTAGTCTTCAAACAAGACTGCCCTAAAATATCATCCCACAGGTTCTTCCTACAATGTGATGATGACATTCATTGAGATATGAGGTCTATGTTCTCTTATACCTGGGTAAACCTGTGACTGTGGCAGAAGTGACACTAGGAGTTCCAAGTTCTATTAATGAGGAAGCATAAGGCAAGCTGGGGGCAAAGCACAAGCTAACAACCTTCTCTGCCCCCACCCTAGATGGGATAAGTGTGACATCCCTCGGCACTCCTGAGTGTCCAAGAACAAAGTAAAGAAAAAAAAAAACACAATGGTTAACTGATAGAGATCACCATCATGCAGGACATGAGTCTCATGTCTTCAGTTTACAAATGTCTTAGTAAATGATAAGAAAATGGCAATCTTATCAAAAGCCTAATCTCCAGAAACCCATACTCAGTTTCCTGGACCCCTAACAACACACCCCCCCTTCGTGGTGATGTGAGAAGGAAATGGCAAATTTCCTTATAACCTGCAGCCCATAGACAAATACTTGAGATAGGCAGAGTAAAACATTCTTCCAGGAATTCCTTACTATCTTAATGTTAATGCTTTGCTAGAGAAAAAACCACCTTAACTTGACAATAGCTAGGCTTCCAGTATCTTACGAATCCTCGTTAGCATATGAAAATCTGTGTGGAGTCCTCTCTTTTGCCTTTACCTCCCCCAACTCCATAATATATAATCAGTCACTCCTCACAACCCCTGTGCAATTCTTTCTGCCCAAGGGTCCTGTCCTATGCTTTAATAAAATCACCTTTTTGAACCAAAGACATCTCAAGAATTCTTTCTTAATTGTCAGCTCCAGACCCCCACCATCACTCCAAAACCCCATCACTATGACTTCATAAAAAATAACATGCAATAAGATGATGCTGCCATGGATCATACAGAGATGGACATGCCCCAGGAGCCCTAGCTCTTTAAGCCCCCAGCTGTAGGTGTCTCTCCAGCATTGACTGCCAAATGGGAGTAAACTAATCTTTAGGTGATTTCAGCCCAGTTGATGTCAAGTGAAGTCCCCACTGAGTCCTGTCCAGAATGCAGGTTTGTGAACAAAATTAATGGTGTCATTGTTATAAGCTGCTAAGTTTTGGGGAAGTTTGTTACACAGTAATAGTAAACGGAACCCCTATGTTATCTCATTAAACCTATGTAATAACCTTTCAAACTAGGTATTATTGCCATAGCTACCTTACAGATGAGGAAACACGCAAAGAAGTTTAAGTTATTTGGCTGAAATCTCACAGTTGGCATGTGGCAGGGCTGAGCTGCAAGCCCAGGTCTGTCTTGCTCTGTGTGCAGATTCTGAGTCAGATCCTACCCAGCCTTGGCTACACAGCCCATTCATGTGCTACAGTCCCCAGTGGGTCTGCACCCCTGCCTAGCGTATCTGCTAGATTACACATGGACATCTGTAAACAAAGACGGCCTCTGGGTTTTTCACTGTGTCGTAAGAAAGATTTACCTTTTAAAGGTCTGCAGATACGGCTGATTCCTATGCTCAGTATGAAAACACACTTGGCACTGAAGTGAAAATGGGAAAAAAGAACACAGGCTGCCTTGAGGTTAGATTTGGGTTGCAATATCTTAGTACATTCCGGTGGACTTTAAGATGTTGGCTTGTGTGTATGTATGTATGTATGTATGTATGTATTTAACCATCCATAATGTCATTTCCATCATGAGATGTATTCTAAGAGTCAAATGGCTTCTTTGCTGTCTTTTATTTTGGAGCTCAATTGGTTTGTAAGCAGGAGACAACCCATTTGGGATACTCTTTCAGAGCTGTAGCAAAGTCAGCTGTGTTGCTTGTATTTTCACCAACTGTTACACCCCAAATGACAATTGGAGCTACCCTTTGAATTAGCAAGGTCTCATCAGATACAGAAGGAATACCATCAGCAACAGCATGAAGCACAGTATGATCCAGTGCATAGCATGTGGGAGACAGGGTCACCAGTGTCACTCATGGCCAATAGGAACCTTCAACCAGGTGGAGTAGCTCTGCTCCTGCAGAGCTGGTTTGTAAATCAGAATACCCAGGAAGCAAACAGAGAACCAATGCAGGGAGGGTCTGCTCATTTCTATTTCTCTGGGGTTCCCATACTATAGGGCAGAGACTTATCCTGTGTACAATCATACTGGAGGGCTAACTTGACTCCATCTTCTCATTCTTGAATATTCCTTCATTTTTCATGGCTCCCTTTTGATTGATTCAGGGAGACATTTATTTCTCTCCTTTTAAATTTAAATTTATTGAGGTGTGACTTATATGCAATTAAATCCACACATTTTAAGTGTACACATTGATGAGTTATGACAAGTATACAAACTTATGACAAGTATCCAAGTATACTTATGACAAGTATCCTCAGTGAAGATAAAGAACATCTCTATCTCCTTGGAAGGTTCCATTGTGTCCCTTTGCAGTCAGATCTCCTCCCCTATACCTACTCCGGGCAACCAATAATCTGACTTCTATCACTACAGGTTTGCTTCTTCTGTTCTTGTTTTGTTTCTTGCTTTCACTCAGCATAACATCTGTGAAACTTATTCATTTGCTGCATCGGTGGTTTGTTCCTTTTTTATGGCTGGGTAGTATTCCATTACATGACTATGCCCCAGTTTGCATTCATTCATCTAATGATAAACATTTGGGTTGTTTCCAGTTTAGGACTATTATGAATAAAGCTCCTATGAACATTTGTTTACAAGTCTTTGTATGGACATATGTTCTCATTTCTCTAGGGTAAATACCTAGGAGTAGAACTGCTGGGACATATGGTTAAGTATATATTTAACTTTGTTAAAAATTGTCAAACTGTTTTCCAAAGTGGTTTACCATCTTACATTTTTGTTTCAAAATTTAATTATGTTGATTGACAGATGAATTGATTATTTAGGTAATAAAGTATATCGGTATGATTGTAAGTCAAAATGCAGAAAATACAGTGAAAAGTCTCCCTCCCAGCTTCAACTCACCTGAAAGTAAGCAGTGTTACCAATTAGTTGTGGACCTTTCAAGAGATAATTGAAACATTCACAAGCAAACCCTTAACTACATTTTCCCTTCCCACTCTTTATACAGGTGAATGTGTCCTGGACACCTCTTGCTTTTCTTACTTAATAATGTATCTTGGATATTGTTAAAGGGATATTTTCTAAAGTGTGTTCTGAGAAACTCTATCCCCATCAAGAGCTGTGTAAGAAAAATGGTCCCAAATAAACTTGGGAAAATGCTGCATACTTCAGCGAATCCTCAGAAATTCACAGCGAATCCTCAGAAATTCACAATTCACATTCAGGTATTAAAGGCTCTAAGAAGTCCTGTAATTGAAAAGCAAAGTTTCTAAAAATATTTGACCTGAGAATCTTTTTCTTTCCAGCAACATCTGTTTAACTTTGCAGAACTAGAATTCTGCAGAATATTCTTGGGAAAGCACATTATATAGACAGACTAGTAAACATTTTAGGCTCTGTGGATATGGTCTCTGTTGGGATTATTCAATTCTGTCATTGTAGTGTGAAAGCTGTCCTAGGCAAGATGTAAATGAATGGGTGTGGCTGTGACTCAATAAAGCTTTATTTACAAAAGAGGCAGCAGGCTGTAGTATGCAACTCCTGATCTAGGATTTGAGATAGTAAAGGACTGGCAATTATAAGTTTTTAAAGTGTTTTGTCAAGGCCTGCTGTTTGTGCTTTCTCCCTACAGGCCCCATTCCCTTCCCCACCCCAATTAATCTGCCATCTCAAGGTTCAGAAGGATAGCAATTGAGGGAAGGAGGGGACAGAGACAAAGGAAGAAGATGGGGATGGAGAGAGAAGGAAAAGGTGAGAGGGAATTGTGGAGAAGGTGTCCTGGAGCAGAGGTTAAAGAAAATAAACACTGCTAAGGGCTAAATCAATAGCTGCCTGAAATTAAAGTTCCTCCTAACTGCTTTTCCTCTTTTTTTTTTTTTTTTTTTTTTTTTGCCTCTCCTTCCCCTCTTGTCTCCTCTAAGCCAGGTGTCCACATGGAACACTGGGAAAAGGGCATCCATGTTTCACACTCTCATGGTCCATTTGATTAAATAAATGTCCACTGACTGAATGGAGACTTTTGGATTCTGGGCTTTAGCATCTCCACCTGTAAGACCATGAAATCTTTGTTGTTCATGTCAAAACCATCTGAGGATGCATCAGGTTGTGGCCAGACATGTAATTCTGGGAGTAAATTTTGTAAGTTTTCCCTTATTAACAATTGGGCAATAGATATAATAGTTATCTAAGAAAATTTTAGCTATTGTTTTAAGTACCAGATTCCATCAACTAGAAGAAGTAAAATACTATTGTTTTATGTATGAGTAAGAAACAAATATACAAAGTATGACACAATGCTTTCTTGCAATTATAATTTTTATTTTATACTTATTAAAAGAGCTCCTTTAGACTTACCTAGACACATTTATCATATATCCCTTCACTTACATCATGAAGTAATTGCCAATCCTTTTGCAAGCATTTCAGGAAAAAAACACAACCCGATTTGAACTGTTATGTAAGTGTTTTCCTTCTTTTGATTTCATCTAGAGTTTAATTGTTGCTTTGGTTTATGGAATGGAGACCATTCATACAATCATGGACATTTTTTCCACAAATATCAAATTTCGGCCCTGCTGCCCTACTTCAATGCCCTTTGCAAATGCAACTTTTTGTTTCCATGCTTTGTCACAGTGAATCTTTGTGACCTTTGTGTGTGTGTGTGGAAACTCTTTAAACGGCAGTTAAACATGCATAGTACCAATGGTGCATTTGCCTCAAATAGAGAGATGAGGTGAACAACTACAACCAACATTCACCTGTGCACAGACAATGATGACTGTCATGAGTGCTGCCTGGCTGACAGCAACTGCAATATGCATTGTAGTTCCAGGGATGTTAAAGTGAACAGAAGTGTTTCTAACAACATAAACCTGAAGATGTGTGTTTAAACAAAGTCCTAATTTCAAACTTTAGTAGGTAAAGAAAAAATCCAGTGCCCTGAAGCAGGATGTTGTAACATTTTTCTTCTTCACAACCATTTCCAAATGCTGCACAGTGATATTCAGATACTTTCAGCTGAAAACCTGTGCACTGGAGTCACCTGGATGGTAACAGGTCCAACTATGAGATTCCTGCAGGTGCTAACTTGGTATGACCCACGTCCAACTATGCGATTCCTGCAGGTGCTAACTTGGTATGACCCACAAAACTGTATTTTCGCACTTGTCTGCCCTCCTGTGAACTCAAAAAAGATGTATGGTTTACATGATGAATTATGCATAAGAGTATGAACTGCTGATCATTTTAAAGTAAGAAAATCAGAATTGAACTATAGCTAGTTTTTTTTTAAACATGTGCTTAGCACATATGCCAAAGGAACGTGTAAAGGAAAAAGCTAATTTAGAAATTTATATCCCTGTAAAAAATGGTTTCATGACATTTAAAGTAAGATCTGACAGGCTTCTGCTACAGTTAAGGAGGCTGCCTGGCTCCATAAACCCCTTTCTGAGCTGGGCTTGCCAGGTTCTGTTTGGTAGGATTGGAAGAGCAGGGATCTAGTGAGATGTGAGTGCATGTTGGCGTGTCAGGGAAAGCACCACACTACACTGTGCGCTCTCTTGGTTATGAATCTTGTGTCTCTCTTGCCTGAGGTTCAGACCCAGGTCTTGTCTAATCCCAAGCTCCTGTTCTTTTCATCCTCTGCCATTTCACAAATGTGCTGATAGAACTCCCAATGTCAAAACCCTAATATTTCTGTTCTATACAATTCATTGTAGTAAATAAGCTTCCTGGCAAAGCTTCCCCAGGGATAGGGATGGTTGCCATGTGATATTCTGGATGCCAGCTCATCCTTCTGTGCCTATTCTAGCATGGCAGAAGTCTGTCAGATGCCTGATCAGATTTCTTGGGTGGCTCCACACGAGAGTGAATTTCCAGATGTGTCCCTGGCTCCGAGCTTCACTGGCATGCACCTAACGTGGTGTATGCCATGCTCTCACCACAGACATGGAAGTCTGAAATGGTAGAACTTGTCTACGGTGTGTGCCATTCATGCTTTCAAAATGTTTTCAAGGTGGTTTACAAGAGAACAGGCGCAAACATAAGTCTTGTAATATAAAAACTGAGATCAAGACTTTACAGAGCAATAAAAAGACTAAAATGCATTGAAACAGAGGGTAGAAACCAATGCAACAGGGAGAAGCAAGAGCCACCTGTGAAATTCCATGCTGCTGGCCCTGCCTCCTATGGTTTCATTGCTAAGCAACCTTAAAGGACACAAGTAAATCAATGCTTCTCCAGAATGCTACTCCAAAATGTAGGAGTGATCATGAGCCTGTCTGGTACTTGTGAAGGAAAGTTTGGGAAATGGGCTGTATGATTAAATTAGATGGTAGGCAAGACACAATGCTGTTCTTTTTCTGAAAGGGAGAGCCTGAGCATTGCAACTGGAGAAGACAACGAGGTCCTTGGCTGGCTCCAAAGCTGCTTCCATGTTTGTAGTATGTAAGAAGTGATTATTTCCTTTTACTGTACAACCTTTATCTCAATTCAAATCTCATACCTAGTACTTCTCTGTCAATCTAGAAGCATGAAGGTAATAGAGCTGGGACAGATGCCACGTGCCAAGTCAATTAAGGTCCTAAGTTACTGAATGAGAGTTGAGTACAATACACAGGGCAGAAGCAGATACAGCAGTCCTTGGCATGGGACACTGGGCTTCCACTTCCCCAGTGGATAGGATCTTTACAAGATCTGAGGTCACACCAGATTCTTGTTATGTCATTGCTCTTGCAGGCTCGCATCTTATGTCTTCATTTTCGAACAACTAAGGCTAATGATGTATATGCTCCAGTTTAAGGAGCCCTTACAAAAAACAGGGTCTCTTAACTCTTAAGCCCAAATCAGCATCAGATTGCTCTCCTTATCTTGAACTTCATGAAGATTGGAATGGGTGGGTGAAGGTAGCATTATTAATACCCTGGTTGCCCTTGAACAACATCTTGGTCTAATGTTTTCTAATATTCTGGAAAGAGGTTCCCCCTAAATCCCAGCCTGTCATTCTGCTGTTCAAATATCTAGTTGGCCTCCTTCAGTTCAAGGAATTATTTCAAGATCAAGATCACATAGGTGAAAAAAAAAATCACATAGGTAGTAAGTGGTAGGGCTGAAACTTGAACCAAGGCCTTCTAATTTTGTTCAGAGCTATAACTCCCGATCACACATAAGGATGCATGGCAGTGCCTAAAATTTCTTAAAAAAAATTTTTTTTTAAATGTTTATCTATTTTTGAGAGAGAGAGAGAGAGAGAGAGAGAGAGAGAGAAATACAGAGTGTGAGCAGGGGAGGGGCAGAGAGAGAGGGAGACACAGAACCTGAGGCAGGCTCCAGACTCTGAGCTGTCCGTACAGAGCCTGAGGCAGGGCTCGAACTCACCAACTGTGAGATCATGACCTTAGCTGAAGTAGGACACTTAACTGACTGAGCCACCAAGGTGTCTGAGCACCTAAAATTTCTAGGCCAACTAGAGCCTCTATGTTCTGTGTTTTTGTTTAGTTACCATTTCTGTTAGGTTAACATGAAAATAAAATTGTAAACAAAACTCTCAAAGTAGTCACAGGATATCCAATGATGCAATCTCAAAGTTTAGGAAGAGAGGTAACATTAGCTTTTAAGAAGACACCAATTTTGTATTCTAGGGTATTTTCATGTGCATCTAATATATAGTTCCCAAACTTGGCTTTTCACTAGAAACAATAGGATTTTGGAAGCTTCTCTGATGAATCTAATGAGAAGCCAAGACTCAGAAACACTGATCTAATTATAGCTGCATGTTAAGTGGTTTCCATAGCCTGTCTCACTGAATGGGGCCCGAGAGGAAATGGAGGTAGTACAAAGAGTTAGGTGTTTGGAATCAAAGAGATCTTAATTCACATCTAGGCGGCTCCAGAGAGTGCTTCCAGCTGTGTCACCTGGGGCAACTTGGTCACTTTAACTCTCACTTCCTACATCTGTAAAGTGGAGACTTAGGATGATTTGGTGAGATGATATATGAAAGTGCTTCTCACAGTGTCTGGTACAGTCACTGTGGCTGCTATTATCATAATTATTATTAACCCTGAGGATGCCTTCTTTCTTCTTAGAGCATCATAGTCTCTATGCATCAGCCTTCCCAAGGGTTCAGAACAAAGTAACAAGTGACAACATGGGAACTGAGAGAGCACATCTGGAAAAAAGTCCACCATGCTAGATGTTCAGCAGCTCCTTGATTTTTTAAAACAGACTCACAAAAGTGGGGTGAGGCCACCTGTGATGTGTAATTGTAAGGAGAGGTAGTGGAATATTTTCTGGAGATCATGCTTTCTTATAAGCATACTGAGTTTGAAATACTTTGGGTGATTGAAACCAGCCCCTCCCTACCAGACACAAGTGTGAATTAATTCTGTGAATTAATAGGAGCAAACAGTTCAGGTCATAAGCCAAGGCAGGCATGCTCTATTTCTCAGGGCTTTGAGAAAATTGCTACTGGAAGGAAAAGCCAGTCCTCCAGATGTCCAGCCTTGCAGGCAAGGGAAGTCACACCTGGACCACAGAGATGCTAGTGGCTTTTTCTACTGCTTTCTCTTCCCACCTATACTCCCAACCTTGATAAAACCAATTGTCACAGTCGCTGTTTTACAACTCTTCTTGTCTGATTTGGAAAGTATCACAAAAAAGTCCTTCTGAGTCCTATTTTAGGAATATTTACCAATATTTTCCTCTGTTTCATAATTTCATCTTTTACACTATGTAATGGATATGTGTGCCACTCAGATCTGTCTTCAAGACTGAGGCTCTTGTCCACCAATAGCTGGGAGTATTGGTTGTGGATTGGCTTATAGCTGAATTCCTCTCCTGGAATTTCTCTCAGCTAAAGGGAGCGGTCTCACCCAAGATTACAACACTCTGGTGTGAACCCCATATCCAACATCTGGTTGACATCAGGGTCCAAAGGCCCTTGTCTTAATTTGGGACAATTTTGAAGGGCAATTCCAGCTCCACAGCTCCCCCTGGTGTGGGCTGAGTTGTCTTTGTTGACCACATGTCAGCCTGACTACTCTTTTGCTCCAGCAGACTAATTGCCTCAGCACTGAACCTTCTATATAGCCAATCTCCTTAAGGTCTGTTTTCCTAGGGAATCTTGGATGAACCGTTGAATGCATTTGAAACTTACTTTCATATAATGTGTGTGGTGAATCTCTAACTTATTGTTTCCAAATAATTATCTCAATAACACTTATTAAGTTATCCTCTCCCCAGTTTTTGGACTGCTACTTTTATTACATTTTAAATTCTTAAATATACTAGAAACTGTTTCTGGGCTATGTAGTATGCTTTTCTAATTTGACCACTTTTTGGACTTGTAATACATATTTTAACTAGTATTACTTTATGACATGTTTGACATGTTTTGATTTTTGGCAGAGAAAGCCCCTCTTCATTACTCTTATTTAAAAAAAAATGTCTTTACTACTCTTGCCTGTTCATACTTAAAAAAATGTTATTTAAATTTTAGTTAACATACTTGTCAATATTGGTTTCAGGAGGAGAATCCAGTGATTCATCACTTACATACAAAACCCAGTGCTCATCACAACAAGTGCCCTCCTTAGTACCCATCACCCAACTAGCCCATCTCCCACCCACCTCCCCTCTGTCAATCCACAGTTTGTTTTCTATCATTAGGAGTTTCTTGTGGTTCATTTCCCTCTCGTCCTTCCCCACCCCATATGTTCAGCTGTTTTGTTTCTTAAATTCCACATGAGTGAAATCATATGGTATTTGTCTTTCTCTTACTGACTTATTTCACTTAGTATAATACACTCTAGCCCCATCCATGTCTTTGCAAATGGCAAGATTTCATTCTTTTTGATGGCTGAGTAATATTCCAGTGTGTGTGTGTGTGTGTGTGTGTGTGTGTGTGTGTATACATGTATGTGTATATACATTTATCCATTTGTCCATCGATGGACATCTGGGTTCTCTCCATAGTTTGGCTACTGTTGATAATGCTATAAACATTGGGGTGCATGTACCCCTTTGAATCTTTATTTTTGTACCCTTTGGGTAAATACCTAGTAATGCAATTGCTGGGTTGTAGGGCAAGGTCTATTTTCAGTTTTTTGAGGAAGCTCTATATTGTTCTATAAAGTGGCTGTGCCAGTTTGCATTTCCACCAACAGTGTGAGAAGATTCCCCTTTCTCTGCATGCTTGCCAACACCTGTTGTTTCTCCTGTTGTTAATTTTAGCCATTCTGACAGGTGTGAGGTGGTATCTTGTCATGGTTTTGATTTGTATTCCCTGATGATGAGTGATGTTGAGCATCTTTTCATGTGTCTGTTAGCATCTGGATGTCTTTGGAAAAGTGTCTATTCATGTCTTCTGCCCATTTCTTCACTGGATTATTTGTTTTCTGGGTGTTGAGTTTGGTAAGTTCTTTATAGATTTTGGATACTAACCATTTATCAGATAGGGCATTTGTAAATATCTTCTCCCATTCCATCAGTTGCCTTTTAGTTTTGTTGACTGTTTCCTTTGTTGTGCAGAAACTTTTTATCTTGATGAGGTCCCAATAGTTCATGTTCGCTTTTGTTTCTCTTGCCTTCAGTGGTGTGTCTAGTAAGAAGTTGCTCTGGCCAAGGCCAAAGAGGTTGCTGCTTGTGTTCTCTACAGTTTTGATGGTTTCCTGTTTCACATTTAGGTCTTTCATCCATTTTGAATTTATTTTTGTGTATGGTGTAAGAAAGTGGCCCAGTTTCATTTTTTTGCATGTTGCCATCCAGTTTTCCCAACACCATTTGTTGAAAAGACTGTCTTTTTTCCATTGAATATTCTTGCCTCTTTTGTCAAAGATGAATCAACCAAATACTTGTGGGTCCATTTCTGGGTTTTCTATTCTCTTCCATTAGTCTATGTGTCGGTTTTTGTGCCAGTACCATATTGTTTTGATGACTATAGCTTTATAACATAGTTTAAAGTCTGGAATCATTATGCCTCCAGTTTTGTTTTTCTTTCACAGGATTGCTTTGGCTATTCGGGGTCTTTTGTGGCTCCATACAAAGGTTAGGATTGTTTGTTCTAGCTCTGTGAAAAATGCTGTTGATATTTGGATAGGGATTCTATTAAATGTGTAGATTTCTTCGAGTAGTATAAACATTTTAACAAAGTTTGTTTTTCCAATCCATGATCATGGAATGCTTTTCTATTTCCTCCAATCCTCTTCAATATCTTTCATAACTGTTCTATAGTTTTCAGAGTATAGATCTTCTACTTCTTCATTTAGATTTATTCCTAGGTATCTTATTGTTTTTGGTGCAACTGCAAATGGGATTGGGTCCTTGGTTTCTTTTTCTGCTGCTTCATTATTGGTGTATAAAAATGCAACAGATTTCTGCATGTTGATTTTATATCCTGCAACTTTGCTGAATACATGTATTGGTTCTAGAAAGTTTTTGGTGGCATCTTTCAGGTTTTCTACATAGAGTATCACATCATCTGCAAATAGAAAAGGTTTGACTTCTTCCTTGCTGACTTGAGTGCCTTTTATTTCTTTTTGTTGTCTGACTGGTAAGCCTAACACTTCTAGTACTATATTGAATAGTAATGGTGAGGGTGGAATCTTTGTCTTGTTCCTGACTGTAGGGGAAAAGCTCTCAGTTTTTTTCCCACTGAGGATGATATTATTTGTGGGCCTTTTGTATATGGCCCTTATGGTGTTGACGTATGTTCCTTCTGTCCTTACTTTCTTGAGGGTTTTAATCAAAAATTGATGCTATATTTTGTCATGTGCTTTTTCTGCATTTATTGACAGGATCATATGGTTCTTATTCCTTCCTTTATTAATGCGGTGTATCACATTGATTGATTTGTGTATATCGAACCAGCCCTGCAGCCCAGGAATAAATCCCACTTGATTGTGATGAATAATTCTTTTAATCTACTTTTTTTAAAGGTTTATTTATTTATTTGAGAGAGAGAAAGAGAGCATAAGCAGGTAGGGGCAGAGAGAGAATCTCAAGCAGACTCCATACTGTCAGTGTAGAGACTGATGTGGGACTCAAACTCATGAACCATGAAATCATGACCTGAGCCGAAAGTGAATCTGACACTTACCCCCAGGCACCCCTAATGTACTGCTGAATTCAATTTGCTAATATTTTGTTGAGTATTTTTGTATCCATGTCCATCAGAGATACTGGCCTGTAATTCTCCTTTTTTTTGATGGGATTTTTGTCTGGTTTTGGAATCAAGGTAATGCTGGCCTTGTAGAATGAGTTTGGAAGTATTCCTTCCATTTCTATTTCTTGGAACAGTTTGAGAAGAAAGGTATTAACTTTTCTTTAAATGCCTGATAGAATTCCCCTAGGAAGCCATCCGGCCCAGGACTCTTGTTTGTTGGGAGATTTTTTTTTTATTTTATTTTTTAATATTTATTTATTATTGAAAGACAGAGAGAGAGAGAGAGAGAGAGAGAGAGAGAGAGAGAGAGCATGAGTAGGGGAGGGGCAGGGAGAGAGGGAGACACAGAATGTGAAGCAGGCTCCAGCCTTTGAGCTGTCAGCACACAGCCCTATGTGGGGCTCGAACCCACAAACTGCGAGATCATGACCTGAGCTGAAGTCAGATGCTTAACCGACTGAGCCACCCAGGCATCCCTGTTGGGAGATTTTTGATTACCGATTCAATTTTTTGCTGGTTATGGGTCTGTTCAAATTTTTTATTTCTTCCGGTTTCAGTTTTGGGAGTTTGTGAATTTCTAGAAATTCATCCATTTCTTCAAGATTGCCTGGTTTGTTGGCATACAATTTTTCATAGTATTCTCTTATACTTGTTTGTATTTCTTGGTGTTGGTTGTGATCTCTTCCCTTTCCTACATGATTTTATCTATTTGGGTCCTTTCTCTTTCTCTCTCTCTTTTTTTTTGATACGTCTGGGTAGGGCTTTATCAATTTTGTTAATACTTTCAAAGAGCCAGCCCTTAGTTACGTTGATTTGTTCCATTGTTTGTTTGTTTGTTTATATGTCATTTTTTTTTTTTCTGCTCTGATCTTTATTATTTCCCTTCTTCTTCTGGCTTTAGGCTTTATTTGCTGGTTTCTTTTCTAGCTCCTTTCGGTAGAAGGTTAGATTGTACATCTGGGACTTTTTTTGCTTCTTGAGATAGGCCTGAATTGCAATACACTTCTTTCTTAGAACTGCTTTTGCTGCATACCAAAAGGTTTGGATTGTCACATTCTCATTTTCATTTATTTACATGTATTTTTTTGTTTCTTCTTTAATTCCCTAGTTAACCCATTCATTCGTTAGTAGGATGTTAACTTCCATGTATTTGAGGGCTTTCTAAATTTTTTCTTGTGGTTGACTTCAAGTTTCATAGTGTTGAAAACATGCATGGTAAGATCTTGATCTTTTTGCACTTGTTGAGGGTTGATTTGTGATCCAGTATGTGACCCATTCTGGAGAATGTTTCATGTGCACACAAGAAGAATGCATATTCTGCTGTTTTAGGATGAAATGTTCTGAATATGTCTGTGAAGTCCATCTGGTCCAATGTGTCATTCAAAGCCATCGTTCCCTTGTTGATTTTCTGCTTAGATGATCTGTCCATTGCTGTAAGTGGGATGTTAATGGTATTAATGGGCAATAATGGCATTATCTTTGATGAGTTTATGTTTGTGATTAATTGATTTATATATTTGGATGCTACCAAGTTGGGGGCATAAGTATTTATAATTGTTACATATTCTTGATGTATAGATCCTTTAATATGAATTAATGCCTTTCTTTATCTCTTATTACAGTCTTTGTTTTAAAATCTAGTTTGTCTGATGTAAGTATGGCTACTTCAGCTTTCTTTTGACATCTACTAGCATGATAGATGGCTCTCCATCCCCTCTGCCAGTCTTTGTTTATCTTCTTTCTTCCTTACTAAATGATGAAAGCTTTTAAAGGTATGGATTTGCCTGAATTGAGCCTTAAGGATTTTCATTTTGCTTTTGTATTCAGAATTTATTGTTGGGTTGCTTGGGTGGCTCAGTTGGTTAAGCGGTTAAGCATCTGACTCTTGGTTTTGGCTCAGGTCAGGATCTCAAAACTCTTGAGTTCAAGCCCTGCATCGGGCTCTGTGCTGTCAGCTTGGGATTCTTTCTCTCTCCCTATCTCTCTGCCCCTCCCCTACTCTGTTTCTCTCAAAAATAAATAAACATTAAACAATTTATTTTCAATCACACTCCTTCAACCTTTACATATGACTACTTCTGTAAAATATTTTAATCTCCTTTCAGCCATAAACTTTGACATAAGTTTTTGTACGACCGTTATTTTCTATGCAATCTGCATTTGAACTTTTCACTTTCCTTAATGTCTGATATTTAGGTTGATTTAATGGCTGTGAGATTTGGTTTAAATTTTTATTTTTTTATTTCTAACACTACTTTTATTATATTAAGAATAAAATTTACCTTTTTTGAATTTAGCAAGGCTTTTTTTAATAATAATTTTTAATAAATGATCCATGGATATATGAAGATATCATCTATAAGGTACAAAATTTGATATATAGTTATCAGATGAACTTTATTAAGCATATTTACATTCTATTTAGTTTTGACTCCATGATTTACTAAAGACTAAATATGGTGTGCTAATTTTTTCCATAATAATGGTTTCTTTTCAGGTCTTCTTTGTCTTCTAACAGCTTTGCTCTCCATATTTCTGTGTTATGTTATAGTACATTATACATTCATTGTAGGTCACAATTTTTATAAAACAATCTTCCCACTGAAAACTTTTATCCCTTAAGTTTTATTTTAACTAACATTAATATTGCCACTCCTGTGTTATTTTGCTTCCTTTATTTACTTTTTTGACTTAAAAATATATTTCTGGGGGAGGGAGCCAAGATGGTGGAACAGCAAGGAAGTGTTTTGTGTGTCTCGTGTCTATGAAATACAGTCAGACCAACACTAAACCATCCTGCACACCTACAAAACTTATCTGAGGATTAACACAACAATCTGCACAACCTGAACCACAGAATTCAGCAGAAAGAGAAAAAATTTTTATTTTTAATTTTTATTAAAAATATTTTAAATTTTTTCTACTATATTCTTTACTTCTGTGTAAATTTTTTCAAATTCTATTTTACTCCCATCATTTCATTTTAGTCTACTTCAGTGTATTCATTTTTTTCAAATTTTCCAATGATTTCCTTTTTAAAAAAAATTTTCACCCCTTTTTTCTCTAATCTATCAAGCCACTTTCAACAGCCAGACCAAAAGACACCTAGGATCTAGCATCATTTATTCGATTTTTTGTGTGTTTTTTAAAATTTTTTAATTTTAATTTTTTTAATTTTAATTTTTTATATATAATTAATTCCTTTTCTCCCTTCAAAACGACAAAACAAAGGAATTCACCCCAAAAGGAAGAGCAGGAAGAAATGATAGCCAGGGACTTAACCAACAGAGATACAAGCAAGATGTCTGAACCAGAATTTAGAATCATGATAATAAGAATACTAGCTGGAGTCGAAAATAGATTAGAATCCCTTTCTGTGGAGATAAAAGAAGTAAAAACTAGTCAGGATGAAATAAAAAATGCTATAACTGAGCTACAATCATGGATGGACGCTGTGGCGGCAAGGATGGATGAGGCAGAATAGAATCAGCGATATAGAAGACAAACTTACAGAGAATAATGAAGCAGAAAAAAAGAGGGAGATTAAGGCAAAAGAGCATGATTTAAGAATTAGAGAAATCAGTGACTCATTAAAAAGGAACATCAGAGGGGCGCCTGGGTGGCTCAGTCAGTTGAGCGGCCGACTTCGGCTCAGGTCACGATCTCGCAGTCCGTGAATTCGAGCCCCGCATCGGGCTCTGTGCTGACAGCTTGGAGCCTGGAGCCTGTTTCAGATTCTGTGTCTCCCTCTCTTTGACCCTCCCCCATTCATGCTCTGTCTCTCTCTGTCTCAAAAATACACAAGCATTAAAAAAAAAAAATTAAAAAAGAAAAAGGAACATCAGAATCATAGGAGTCCCAGAAGAGGAAGACAGAGAAATAGGGGTAGAAGGGTTATGTGAGCAAATCATAGTGGAAAACTTTCCTAACTTGGAAAAGACACAGACATCAAAATCCAGGAAGCACAGAGGACTCCCATTAGGTTCAATAAAAATATATTTCTGCTTTATTTTTGCTCATTTTTTCTCTATCCTCATATTTTTGAATCTTTTGTGTCATCATGTTTTAGGTGAATAGAGAAAATAGCTATATTTTGTTTTAGGTGAAAGTCTTTATTATCTAATAGAGACTTTAGTTATATTTATTGACATAAATGTTAGGTCTTATTTCTCTCATCCTGCTTTGTGATTTCTATTTTATTGTTTGTTGTTTTGATGTTTCCTTATTTGTTTTTAAAGTATATATGCTGCTATTGTCCTGCCATAATTACATTTCTTTAATTATCCATGCTAAACACAAAACTTTTTATTTTATTAAAAAAATACTTTATTTATTTATTTAAAGTAGGCTCCATGCCCAACGTGGGGCCTGAACTCACGACTCTGGGATCAAGAGTCACATGCTCTAGCCAGCCAGGCACCCCTAAACACGAAACTTTTAATCTTTCTCTCACCTTTCCACCAATCCTACTTACAACAGGAAATTTATCAAGCAAGGTTGACCTCACCCATTTCTTTTTATAAACAATTGTACTTATTTAAGCAATCTGTTCCAAAGAACTACCAGCAAAAAATACCAATTGTTCTTCATTATTCTACCAATTGAATTATCTAACTAGCACTGGTGCCAGGGACATTGTGCATCAGTTATGCTTAAAATGTCATTTAAAAATAAAACTGCTTGAGGACAAATCAGAAAATAACATATATTAATTATAAGAGATCTTGGTCATTGTTTCTACATTCTACTTCTCTCTGTTACACAGTGAAGTCAGTCAGATTGCCTCACTATAGATAGATAACTTCAGAAGAATTCCCTGTCTCTGAGGACCACAATTCATAAACTCTACCTCACCATCTGCTCCTGAAGGATAGATTTCGTCAATGTCCTCCTGGCTGATCATGTCCAGGACTTTGCTCTTGCTGCTTTCCTTCATCCATAATGATCTTTTATATCTATCCATTTTTTCAAAGCTCAGGTCAAATACCAGTGATTTTCCTGACAACTTGCTCCTCTGAATGGCCAAAGAGGTGAGACTATTGTTCTACTTACAGGTGCTCATTTGTTGTCTTGTAATAACTATTATTATAGTTAAGCATTAAGTGTCTCCTTAATTTGATTATGGGATCCTATGGAGCAGAAATACTGTCTTATACTTTGATCATGGAATGACAAGGTTTCATGACTGGAAGAATTTCAAAACTCATCCGTAGATTGAGGATCAGGAAGAACAAGTTACAGTGCCAGATTTTATTCTACATCAATGACTTTCAAGAACTTCATTTCTTTAGACCTGCAAAATGGAGATGAGCTCCAAAGCCACTTCAAAAGATAAGATGAGGGGCGCCTAGGTGGCTCAGTCAGTTAAGCATCTGACTTCGGCTCAGGTCATGATCTCACGGTCCGTGAGTTCGAGCCCTGCGTCGGGATCTGTGCTGACAGCTCAGAGCCTGGAGCCCATTTCAGATTCTGTGTCTCCCTCTCTCTCCGCCCCTCCCCTGTTCATGCTCTGTCTCTCTCTGTCTCAAAAATAAATAAACGTTAAAAAAAAATTAAAAAAAAAAAAGATAAGATGAATAGTCATTTTACGAACAAGGAACCAACTCACAGCCCAAGAGAGAGAAAGTCACTTGCTCACGTTCACAGAATCAATTAATGCCCAAAATATAACTAGAAGCTCAATCTCCTGCTCCCAGCCTGCTGGTAGCTATCTCAGAAGGCTCTTTGACTCCTCCAAAGCACCAGCATGGAACCTTGTGAGTGAAAATACATACATGGACTTACTAAGAAACTAAACTCTTCAGAAAAATGCAGTTGCCTCCAAACTTTGACTATCCATAAACACTTATAATTTATTACAAAATTGTATAACTATTTCTTCAACTCCTGGAAGGCACCAATTCCTTTTATGTCATGCCAGAGGTTAGCTCTCTTTTTTTCTGTTATAAAGTCTTATCCTTGGGGCATTAGGGTGGCTCAGTTGGCTAAGTGTTTAACTTTTGATTTCAGCTCGGGTCATGATCTGATGGTTGTGGGATTGAGCCCCATATTGGGCTCCACAGCATGTAGCCTACTTAATATTCTGTCTCTCTCTGTCTCTCTACCCCTCCGCTGCTCACATGTACTCTCTCTCTCTCTCAAAAAAAAAAAAAAAAAAAAAAAAAAAACTTAAAAAAAAAAAAAGTCTTATTCTTGACTTTGGAACTGCCTGCCAAGCTCTATTGTTTTTTACATGTTTTTGATTCTCTACTTACTCATCTTTTCCACCAGAAAGATAAGTTATAGCAGAGACATATTTTTTGTGGATCTCTGTTTACTTATCTGTAACCAAAAGGTATAGAAATGGATATTCTCTAAAGGTCTCTCTGACTCTAAGATTATTTGATTTTTTTTTTTTTTTAATGAAAAGGCAGGAGCAAAGTAAGGAAAGTAAAACAAGAACAGGGTGTTTTAACCCTGATTTCCAAAAAATAGTAGTCTGAGATGTGGCTTAAATATAGGTAGTTTATTGTGCACAGTGATGTCAGGGAACACAGTTGTAGGGGACTGGAGATAAAAAGAAAAGGAGAGAAAGAACATCCAAGGGTATGTTACTGAGCTGATTGCCACCATGGTCAATTGGGGCATAATCATGCTGGGGATCCTTGGAGGAGCTGTGTAGAATGTACCTTCCAAGGTACACAAGAGGCAGAATCTATGCATTGGTTCTGTCCCTCATTAGTCAAAGGGTGCCTGCCTCTTGGATGTTAACCTGCACATGTCAGGAGTGTGTATGCAACAGAAGGGCTTAGTGGCCCTCACAGATATCCTACATGGGAAGTCAGGGGTAGAATGAGAAAAATGTGGCATTAGCTGAGGCGGTGCTTTCCAGTTACTTCTCCATGTGGCTGATTCCTGTAGCAACACTAGAATAAAGGGCAAACAGGTTGGTGAAGGTGGTGGGGCCAGGGGAACTAGATTTGGGACTGTGGTCCTCAGATCCAAATCAGTGCCTGGGTGACCGAGATAAAAGGAACATTAAATCAGTCTGGAGTGGGCTGAGAGATAATGGTGTTTCCCAGAAGGCTTAAAAATAAGGGGCAAAATATCATTCAGAGAAAGATAATATTAAACATGTGATAACAAATCACTTCTCTGCTGAAAACCCTCTATGACTTCCAGCTTATCTAGAGCAAAAAAGCAAGTCTTAACAACGGCCATCAACCTTTTCTCTGACTGTATTTCTTCCCTTTTCCCCACTCTGCTCTAGCTACACTGACTTGCATGTTGTTCCTCCAACACACCAACCTCTCTCCTCAGGGTCTTTGAACCTGTTGTCAGTGCCTCAAAGACTCCTTGTGAACTTGACGTTGGTTTCTGCTGTGATGTTATCTGAGATGCCTTCTGTGACTATCCCACATATAAAAGTGCATCTTATCACCCTTCATATTACTTACTACATATTACTACTTTCATATTATTTACCTAATTAAAAAAAAATTTTTTTTTAACATTTATTTATTTTTGAGACAGACAGAGAGAGAGCATGAACAGGGGAGGGTCATAGGAAGAGGGAGACATAGAATCTGAAATAGGCTCCAGGCTCTGAGCTGTCAGCACAGAGCCCGACGCGGGGCTCGAACTCATGGACCGCGAGATCGTGACCTGAGCCGAAGTCGGACGCCCAACCGACTGAGCCACCCAGGCGCCCCATATTTACCTAATTTTTAAACATTATTACTTTTTTCTATGAGACTTATCACTACCTCAGTTCATATTATATGTCTATTTTTAAAAATTAATTTCAGTATCCAGTGGAATGAAGCACCACCAAGGTAACACTTTTTTTGTTGTATTCACTGGCATATCTCTAACATCCAGGAGAGTTCCTGGAAATAGCAGGTAATTGATAAACTAAAAAAAAATAAATAAAAAAGAATGAATGACAGATTGAATGAAGATGTTTGTGCCTTGCAAAAAAAAAAAATAATAAAGGAGGACCTAATATTTGTCAAAAGTCCCTTGAACAGAAGCACAAAGACTGTTAGACATTCTCTCTGGATGGTGATGAAAGCTGTTATCAAGCAAGACTTGAGCTTTTTAGACCTGGAAAGACCAGTGTGCAGTGTCATCTGCTGTGTTACTCTAAGAAATTCTGGGACTAGAAGGAGAATAACTATCATATTCTCCCTCTGGTGAGTCCCTCATCCTGTGGCTTTAGACAATATTTTGTCCTCTTGGCTAATTGAACCAAGTACTTAAGCTAAACTTAGAGAATTTCTAGATGTGTGTGTGTCCATACGTGTAGACAAATTCTCTTCCAACCAACACATAACAAAAACTGCAAAGATGTGCTATAGAACCTTAAGAGGGCAACCCCCTAAGTGTGATGACAGCAGGACGTGCACATATTTGAGAATGAATGGAATAGCTAGAGGAAGGAGAAGCCTAAATGAAGGTGTTTTAGTAATAAAGATCTCAAGGACTAGAAAAGATGGGAAGTATTTAGGATTTTGACAACTTTCTATACATAAACGCTTAGGTAGTAAGTCTAACAAAAAAGTCACTGAATCAGACTCTTAGAGGAAGAATTAAAAGTAGGAAAGCAGCACATGGGTGGCTCAGTTGGTTAAGCGTCCAACTCCTGATCTCAGCTCAGGTCATGACCTCACAGTTTGTGAGATTGAGCCCCGCTTTCTCTGTTCCTCCCAGCTTGGTCCTCACTCTCTCTCTCTCTCAAAATAAATAAACATTTTTAAAAAAAAGTAGGAAAAGATTTATATTAAGTGGAGGCAATAGCCTGATTCTTAAATGATGGTGGGCTTGTCAGTGAAACTCAGCATCACTGATTCTATATGAAAGGGGCACATACAGTAAAACCTGAAACTCTGTAGTGGCATTAGTTTTTAAGGTGTTTTTAATATTTTGAAATATCAATCTAGCATTTATGGATATCAGTAGTATGGAAATGGCATCTGGTGATTCTAGAAAAATGGAACTAGCAGAGAAGCTTGTAACCTGAGTTTGGTTTACATGGATGGAAGTAAGTGGGTTCACTTATTTCCTAAAATTGTGTATAAAACTTTGTATGTAGCCATGTACATTTTTTTTGGGGGGGCAAAGAATATAGAGCAAGTTTGGCAAATACTTTCTATAAAGGTCCAGATAGCAAATATTTTCGACTTTGTGGGCCAGATGGTCTCTGTTGCAAGCTATTCAACCCTGTCCATGTAGTATGAAAGCAGCCATTGATAATATGTAAAAGAACGGGCATGGCTGTTTTCCAAGAAAAGTTGATTCAGTCACAGAATGTGGGCTGAATATGGCTGATAAGCCATAGTTTACTGACCCATAGTATAGAGTGGTGCTATCCACAAGATCTATAATAATGAAAATGTTCTATATCTCTGTTGTTCAATAAGGTAGCCACCAGCCACATATGGCTGTTGAACACCTGAAATGTAGCTAGTATTACTGGAGAGTTGACTTTTTAATTAATTAAAATTTAAATTTAATAGCCACATGTGGCTATTGGATACCATAGTGGACAGAATTACAGGCCTGACAAAACCCCCCAAAGGCTCCCAGAGAAAAGAACCTTATCCTGCAAAGAGACGTGTTGCACCCAGGGAGAGTTTTCTAGGGCCTTGCTGTCATGGCATATGCAGTCATTCAAAACTTGCCTCAGATATGGTCTTGATGGGTAAGTGTCAGGGAATGTCAGGGAATGAGGAGGTAGTTTGATTCTATGGCAAATGCTCAGGGATCTGAAGGGGATAGACTCCACGTTTTCTCTGCTTTCTCTATCTTCCTGAAATAGTTTGTAAAAAGTGACACTAATGGTCACTGACTTTCCTAATGGTTCCTTGGTTACAGGAACATGCTGTGCAGTGTTACTAATCAGCTTAAAGGACAGGAAGAAGACTGAATGTAGTGACTGATAATGCATAATATTGAAGGGCTTTAAGATGTAGAGGTTTCCTTTTTTTTCTACCATCTTCAGAAAGTCTTGAAATACATCAGAACCTGACTCTAAATTTAAGCTCAGGGCTACAAGAATTTCCAAATAAGGCTGATTACCATAGCGGCAGAAGGATCCTAGTCAAACATTATTTAATTTACTCCCCTCTAGAGAGTGTTTAAGTTGAAATGGAGATCTCTGATCTCTATACTTCAATGTTGGTGTCTCCTGACTATGTATTCCAAGTGTTCCAATTTTTCCTGTTTGGTGATCATACTATCCTTTAGAGCTAGTGGGAATGAATGGGTCAATTCACAGTTGGTGCCTGGATTTCAAAAAGTTCTCTCTTGTCAATTTTGGTCATGGCTATAGCAGGAGTCACAGAGAGACTTTTCCAGATATTCAGCATCTCTCTTCAACAGAATTATTCCTAGTGGGATCTCTAGCCTATGTTGAATGTGTAGTTTCCTCACCTCTCCAAGAGATGAGATGATTCCACGAAGAAACCATTTTCCAAACTTCTTTCATACACTGCTTTTCCTAATACAGGGAGTGGCTATTCCAGTGGCAAACTGAATACCTCAGTCCCCTCTTAGGATCCTGACTCATCCGGAAGATCATGATTCAAAGCTGCCAGTCAGGAAACTGAATTCAAAGTTTCTGAATGTATTTCTGACACAGATTGACTTCTAGTCTGATTTCTTGGATCTTGAGACTTCCCCATCCTCCATCACTAGAATTCCTTTGACAAATATTAATAAGAGTGCTTCCTCTGATTCTTGAGATTTAATTAGGTTTGTCCCCAGGTAAGTATGTACATCGTGAAACACAGGTGGTCATACTTCTGGGGAAACCAGAAGAGAAAGAAATGATAATCCATATGGGTCCTTGGAGGGCGCTGTGTACATGTAGCATGCAATGTATAAATGGCACTAATACAGTAGCTAAGGGCAGATCCCATATGTCTTATGTTCCCTAGAAGCTTCTAAAAAGTGAAGAAAGGCAATTTTGGCTATTCAACACACACTGCAGTCTGCACTGGATGTTTTGTTGTTGGTTTTAGGAAATAGAGTCATTTGTCTAGTTTCTCTGCCTCTATTAGAATGTCTCATCAGAGGAATGCTTCATTAATATGGTAAACTGCCCCATAACATAACCAGCAATGGAAGAGACCTATTAAGTCTGGATCGAATCCATAGCCAGGTGTTTCTTTATTCTAGAATTTTTACTCATTACCAATGAGACACTGAATAGTGAACACCCCCAAATAAAGAAACCACTCCACACTAAATATCAGTATCTTCCTTTTAGTAGCCTTAAGCCTGATTTATTTCAGATCTACTGTGATTTCTTCCATATCTAAGGGCTGACAGACATGTGTATAACTTTCACTTTTTAATTACAAAGATGTCTATATAAAAGTAGGCATACTAGTATTATAAACCTTACACATGCCAGTGGTTATCAACTCCTGGATAGTCTTGTTTCATCTAAACCCCCATCCACTTCCCTCCATTTCCACATAACTTTGAGGTAAATTCCAGGCATTATAAAATTATAATGATTACTTAAGGATCCCTTTTATCCCCCTTGCCTAATATATCTTGCCTAATATATGCCCTTGTCTACTTCCCATCTCTAAGGTTTTATTTTGAAGTGAATCTCAAATATCATACTTTTAAGGGATTCTTGGGGCACCTGGGTGGCTTAGTCAGTTAAGTGTCCAACTCTCAGTTTTGGCTCAGGTCATGATCTCACGGTTTTGTGAGTTTGAGCCCCATGTCAGGCTCTGTGCTGATGATACAGAGCCTGCTTGGGATTCTCTCTCTTCTCCTCCCCCAATTGCACGGTGTCTGTCTCTCTCTAAATAAATAAATAAATAAATAAACTTAAAAAATTTTTTTAAAAAGGGATTCTTTTCTTCCCCCAACCTGATATGTTTCGTTAAAAAATTATCTGTTCAGGGGTGCCTGGGTGCCTTAGTCAGTTAAACATCCTATTATGGCTCAGGTCATGGGCTGAGGTGATGATCTCGCGGTTTGTGGGATGGAGCCCCGTGTGGGACTCTGTGCTGAGAGCTCAGAGCCTGGAGCCTGCTTCGGATTCTGTGTCTCCCTCTCTCTGGCCCTCCCCTTCTTGTGCTCTGTTTCTGTCTCTCTCTCAAGAATAAGTTATTAAAACATTAAAAAATTTATCTTTTCATTAATTTTAATGGAATTGAACACATTAAAACAAAACAAAACAAAAATGGTACAACCTGGTTAGCATAGAAAGCATGAGTTAGAATCCAGTAAGGCCAACAAGGCAAGCTCCATTCTCTAGAAAGGGCTGAATTATAGTTGGAAGACACAGTATTTTATTTTCTCAAGAGCAACAAAACAAAGCAAATACACTAGCAGCAGCAATAAGAAAGAAAAAGAAAAACACAAGTTATGCTCTATCTGATCACTTTCCTGTAAAACCATATGGTTTTATTGTGCAAGACTTTCTCCTACATAATTCTGGAAAAGGATTTTTTTTTTTAAGAAAATTAACTATAACTCACAGATCAAGCAAAACATATTCCCTTTATATCTTGTTTGTGCAAGTGCATGGAGCTTCCTCCCCACCTCTCTGCCTCCCCCATGGAACCTCCTGGTCCAAGCTGCTGTCCACAGCAACACAGAAGTGTCCTTGGAGCACAGCTACTTAACCAAAGGCTTCCACGCGAGAAGTGGAGCTGCTGAAGAGAAAGCTTTTATCTATAGACAACTTACTTATTTTTAAAAAGTTGTCTTCAGGAAGGGAATTGTGTGTACCTGGCTGCCCCGGCCTGTTTTAGGGTAGGTAAATAGCTGGAGGTATTCATGGCATTTTTATTGTTCCTTTTCCTCCTTCACATTATCATGATAGTTTCTTTTCAAAAGCAAAACCGCTAAATGCAAAGGATGAAAAGACAGGAAACTCATTCCTTAGAGAACCCTTATTGCATCTTCCCTAGCATCAGTTCCTCCATGTGGGGAATTTTAGTTTTAATCTTCTCTATGTGGAGAGGATGTAAACACGCACTGTCCTATAACCCTTTCTCCCAGAAATCCTGATCACACCCTAGAAGCATGCTGAATTCGCAATTAAGCATTCATTCCTAGGATGGTTCTTAGATGGATGCCGTTTTGGGTGAAGGCTGAATAGAGGGTTCTGGGCCTTCACTTTGTGTGCCTGCGAGCTTTGATAAGGATTATTTGAACTTTTTCTTTGCCTTAAAAGAAGCCAATAAAAATGAGGCTAAACAAGCAAAGGAATGGGTAAGTAAAATCTCTCCCAAAAGATGTTCGTATGTGATTAGCAAAGCTGCTCAGAAGTTAAACCTACGGGTGAAGGAGGAATTGGAAGTTGGGTTTCTGCCACTTCCAGGATTTTCCTCCTCCACTTCCTCAAGAGAGCTTTTCTGTGAAATCTTGGGATCCTGTCTGGCAGAGACAAGATCCAGTAAAGCTCTGCCAGTCACAGCCAGGCTGTCACAGGCTCTAGGCATCAATAAACTCATGCTGCAATGTGTCACCTGCTTAGAGAACAATATTTATCTTTCTCAGCAAAGAGCCTCAATCTCATCTCCCAGATTCCTTCCCTGATTTTAGTGACACAGACCTGGAAAATGTTCCAAGGCATTAGGCAATAGTGGGGATGTTGCTGTTTTTTAAAGCAGATGCTTTCCTTCACCCTTGCACCTGCCATACACACAATGTGGCTGAACTGAACAGATGAATGGGGTTTTTTTAAACAAAATGGTAGTATTGTCACATATAATCCAAGATTCATTCATTTAATAATTTTTCAAACACTTATTTACCACCTACTATATTCCAGGGACCATACTACATTATGAAAATGGTTAAAACAGTCCTGAGAGTCTTAGACCGCTCATGGGTGGGTGGAGGGAGATATATAAACACCACCCAGAGTATGATAAGAGTTAAAACAGAAGTATGAGTTTAACACAGTGAGACTGAAAGGGAGGAATGAATAATTATCTCTAACCATTTTCCTTTTTCCTTACGCCCCAATTATTTGGGGAGACCGTGGCATAGCAGGTTCAGAAAGTGTCCAGAGTTCAGTCCTAGGTTATATCCACCCTACTGTAAACTTGGACATTGAAAGTAAAAGACATACTGGCTTCCCTGTCCACTGCTCTCTGAAGGTGGACCGACCCTGCAGCCATATGATAGTTCCACAGCAGGAGGTGTAAGAGGGTAGGATGAGGTTAGGAAAAATCCACTTCTGCTATCTGCCTGCAAATGACTGATAACATTGTTCTCACCCTGATTGGGTAGAAATAACTGAAGAGTCCCTCTGTTTCTCACAGGGTGATAGGGAAAACACCCTGCTGAACCAGGCTGGGGACTCCAGACAGTAAGCAGTTCAGTGAGAGCTCACACAGTGGTGATAACTGTAAAAAAAAGGAAGACTGATCAAATTATGGGGACTTTCATTTATCCCTACCAGACTTTCAATTATAGGTGACAGGCTTAAAGTTCTTTCCAACATCCTTTTATTTCCTTGTGGTCGGATGGTCATTACCTTATCTTACATTCAGGCACAAATGATGAATCCCCTATTAGGTGCACACCACTGCCCAAAACAGTTCCTTTTGACTTTGGGAAGGATGTTTAGGGTTTATGCTAAAATTCAAAATGACAAAGAGAGGAGCTCCCTGTTTGAGAAAGCACACATCTAACTTCAGTTCTGAATGTAGTCCCAACCCCCTTGGACTAGTAGCTCTCCTATATATCAACTCAAGACACTGGCATGAGATCAGAGACAGATTAATGAAACTAAATAGAAATTCCCAAAAACATGAAAAATCAGTCTGAAAAGGTGGCATTGGGAAAGAAGAAAAAGTAGTTTTCAACAAATGGTTAAGCGCTTGGAAAAAATGTGTCTATTTGTGTATTTCACTTTATACTCTTATGTCAGCCTTTCTCTTGACTTTCCTTCTTCCTTCACTGAGCCCTGCTACTCTTCTTTTCAATTTTTTTTTGTGTGGCTTTTCTCTTGCCTTTGCTTGTCCTGACCGGCTTTTGAATCATTTTGACCTTCACACCAAAGACATCTACAGAAATGGGCCTTGCTTCTGGTCTTTTCTTTCAGAAGAGTGGGATCCCTGCCCCTGAGCCTCTGCAGCCTTGAACTTCTGAGATTAAATAACAAGACAGTGACAGGGAAAGAGAAAGTATAAATGCTCACCCCAACCAAAATGACCTTGACACCACTCTGGAGAGGCAGCACCTGTTCAAACACTTCAAGGGAAGCAACAGTCCTTGGACCTTTCTGCCCATGGATATTTGCCAGGGGGACTCTTACCACTATTTAAGGTTCACCTGGCATCAATAAGAAGCTGGGCATGCAGAGCTGTGACTTGAGGGTAGCCTAGGTAAAGTGAGTCCTAACAAGCAGCCAGGCCCTAGGTGGTCACCTCATTCAGACAGCCGATTTGGATAACTGGCATTTTCATACTTCTGTCTTCATAATAACTTTGGTACCATGATGCCCACGCTAGGGAACTGAATCAACCAAGAAGACATTTTAACATGGTCTAAAAATGTGGTTTGCTTCCAAGAAGCCCCAGGGCTCTGACAGTATCAATTGGAGTTATTTTTCCTCTTGACTCTTGGCACTAGTGTAAGTCATGTATTATAAAATCAAATTCCTTTCTCTGAGTAACTCATTTTCCTTCTGAGTAGGGACATTGATAGGCTAGTTGGCACCTTTGCACAAAGTAGACAAAGCCACCTTTCCTTTGGGCAAAGAGTCTCACACTCAGGTGCACATCCTCAGGAGTCCAACCAATGCCTTTGTCCAATGAAAACCTGGTGATTTGTTTCTGAGGCACACACATACCAGAGAGACATCTAGTTAAACTCAATCATTCAGTAAGCATCAAGAGAGTATCTGAGCATGGTGGGAAACTAATACTACCCAACTGTAAGCTGGGCACTTGAATGTCTTCTTTCACTAAATCCTCTTAGTGGGATTATTGCTATTTCACAGATAAGGAGGTTAAAACATTTGCCAAAGGCTCTACAGTTAGTAAGCAATGCAGTCAGAATTTGAACCCAGGACTCTCTGATCCCAAGTCCACATTTGTCCTACCTCATTATGCTGACAACACAAAAAAGCACAAGGTATGGTTCTTCTGTTCAAGGGGCACAGACCAGAGGAAGAGAGAGATGATCTAGAAAAATGCCAGTCTTGCTATAGAGACCATTTCTTCTCCTGATTCATTGCTGCATCTTAATTGATCAGTGCATTAAAGAGCCCAGATTCTTGGGAGGGATCTTTAGGGTTTATGCTTTTCCATTAGGTTTATGCTTTTCTATTTCAACTCCTTCAGGTTCAGCAAGGTAAAGGGTTTTGCTCAATATTATGCAGCCACTAAAGGGTAAGGCCAAACTTCTAATGAAAGGCCAAGATCACCTTCTTTTCATTGTATCACACTGCCTCCTGGTATCCTTGGGTGAGATGGTCTATGGGGCTGCCTGCATAAAAGCTGCAGACCCCAGAAAGGAAAGTCTACCATGGGTAGGAAGTCCAATGCCTAGGCCAGCTCTATAAAACCAAAGCAACAATAGGCAGTGGCATACGGTCTTTGACCATTAGATTTGGTCCTTGTCCCCAGTCTAATAGAGGAGATAGCACCTAAGAAAGTGGCAGGTAGTCAGTGCAACCAACTCCACATTCGCTATCCCAGGCTGTTTGGTTTGGTTCTAATTTTTATTTTGGAAAACTTTAAGCATATATAAAACTGAGAGAAAAGGATAAAAAGATCTATGACTCAGGTATAATAGTGATTAACATATGGTCAATCTTGTTTATTTGTACTCCCTCCAATGCATTATTCTGAAGTTAATCCTAAACATCAGATCACTTCCTCTGGAAATATGTTAAGTATAGACCTCTAAAATAACTCTTTTTAAAAAACAGAGCCACAACATTATTGTCACACTTAAAAAAATAATTCTTTAGTATCAAATACCATTAGTATTCAAGTTCTTGAATGTATTTCATATATTAATTTTAAATAGTTTGTTCAAGTGAGGATCCAAATAAGGCCTAAACACTGAAACTGGCTGTCTCTTAAATCACTTCTAATCTAGAAGTAATTTCTCATGCTATTTCTCTTTTTCTTGCAGTTTGTTTCCTGAAGAAATCAGGTAATTTGTCCTGTATAGTGTTTAGTATCTCACATTTTGGGTTTTGTTGAGAGCATCTCTATCTGGGAAAGATGTTTAAGGTAAAGAATAAGGCACTTATAAGAATGTGGCCAGGTTCAGTGGAGATTATAGATTCTGGAATCAGAGAAATCTGGGTTTAAATCCTTGAACTGCAACTAACTATTTGCATTTGAGCAAGTTACTTAATCTTTATTTTTTAATTTCCTAATCTATAAAATGGGCTTGAAAAATGACACGTTCTTGCAGATGGTGAATTCTAAGAAAAAATGTGAAAGAGACAATTATAAAAGTCTGTAAGATCCTCAAGATGTAACCAGTTACCCCTGTTTTTCTCCTCCCATAAACTATCACAGAAGTGGAAAGCACCAGTGGTGACTTGTCAGAGCATTTGCCCCAAGGCAGGAGCCTCCCTCTGGACAATCTACCTAAGAATCACTGTCTAAGGTTGAAATTCAATCTGTTTCTTACTTTCCCTTCTGTTATTTATCAAAGCATCACCGTTGAGCTTGCTCATGATGAAGATCACAGTCTAACTGCTTTATGTGATAGGTGGAGAAACAGTGATCAGAATGAAAAGACTTGCTGGAAACTTCTGCCTCCCACTCTGAAAACAAGTTCTTCCCTTTCCAAGCTGAAGCACCATCCTTCCCTGTTCTGGCTTCAGATTTCCTCATTGCATATACCTCCATTTCATATACCATATATTTTGCTTATTTATTCCTGTTTTATTAGTCTTTCCCCACTAGAACATCAGCTTCACGAGGTCAGGGACTTGATCTATTTTGCTTGCTGCTGTGTTCCTAACTCCTAGAATGTGTCTGGCACATAGAAGGCCTTCAATTCATATCTGGTATGATTGAACCACGTTGCAAGAAGCCTTTTCAGTTGTCACTTGGGGCATCCACACCAAATAACATCTTTAACCAAGATGACATTGAAGGTTACAAATAATTACTATTTGTTAATGCTCTTCAGATTTCTATCCTGCTTATTTTCAGAATTTGGTTTGGTGTTTATGTTCCTGCCTATAATTTGTTTTGTTTCCAATCTGTTATTCACTAAGCCATCTGGGCAATCTGCAAATCCATTACCAACAATTTGGAGAATCTAATTTCTTATAAAAATCCTATTATTGATATCTGCCAAGATCTTTAAGATTTGGCAGAAATCTTCCCGTTCCTCCTGCTGAGATAAAGTTCACTGTTTCCTTAGTAAAGGTGGTAGAGTTCAGCATTTTTACCAAGAGCATGTCAAGCGTCTTGTATCAAGGGAATGGTATATATTTTTTAAAAGCCATTCATTACAGCGATATGGTAACAGCAATGCATATCTTCCTTGGGGATAGGAAACCCTTTCAATTTCCCTATTGTCAGAGTTAGATGGGCAATAGTTGGGTTGTGGAAACACAGAGAATGTCTGTCAGTCTGCGAATTTGGATTGAAAAGCATTCAGTGACTCACAATGGCATAGCTGTAGTTCACATCTGACTAAATCCTCACTCTGACCAGCTCAAAGGGGTTTACAAACCATCCCATCCAGCCCACAATGGCATTTTTGGTGGCACCCCTCTTTCCACACATGGAACTTTCTCCCACCCACAACTTGATCTCTGTGGGCCTTAGCTCCCTGGGCTCTGTCTTTTGGCTTGCTATCCAGCTTTTTCTGCTCTATGCCAACTCACCTGGAAAGTCTTCTAGCTTTTGATTTGCATCTCCCAAGACTGGTTTTTAGAATTGCCATAAACTAAGGGCCACATATGCCCACCTTGGGTCTTATTCAGGTCCTTGGGGACTTTGTCAGCTGGGCCCTGCTTGGGTAGTAGGAGGAATCTGGTACTTTGACTCATTCTTAAGACATTCCAGAGGGATTCATAAGGTTTATCCACAAAGAAAACATGTTCACACCTGTTATTATACCTGCACCCATCCTTGTAATGGCAAGGTCCTCAGTTTCCAAGGTTCAGAACTCTACTTGTTTAACCGACTCAGCTATCCAGGTGTCCCAGAACTCTACTTGTTGAATAGCAGGCATAGTAGCTGTACTCTCACAGAGCAGATTCTCACTGGGATGGAAAGAAATCTGGCAACCACACGGCTCCCTAAATGATGATGTTAGAGATCAATTGTATACCTTTACAACTGGTGCCCAATGAGTACCAATTTTCTTTTAAAAGTATTTTTAAAAATGAGCTTTCTACTATTTCTATTGTAAAGTACATTCTTTTTTTTTTAAATGTTTATTTTTGAGAGAGAAAGAGAGAGCATGTGAGTGAGTGGGGGAGGGGCAGAGAGAGAGGGAGGCAGAGAATCCGAAGCAGGCTCAGCGCAGAGCCTGATGCAGGGCTTGAACTCATGAAACTTGAGATCATGACCTTGAACTTAAGTTGGATGCTCAACCAACTGAGCCACCAGGCACCCATAAAAGACATTCTTACAAAGATGGAGGAATACTTACAGACAGAAAGAGAACCAAACTGAACACCCACTATCTTACCACTCAAAAGGAATCACTCAACCCTTTGGTACATTTCTTCCAGTCTTTTTTGTTTGTTTGTTTGTTTGTTTTTTCAAAGAAAAATGAGGAGCTCGTTTGTTTGTTTTTAAAGTCCTTTTCTCCCCTTCCCTCATATGTGCATTTCCTTTTATTCTCCCTGTTTTGCATGATTAATGAAATATCTAATGAAACAGGAACTCCAGAACAGTTGATTATTGGAAACAATGTTTGCCTTTTTATTATTCTCTCATTCTTTTTTGTCATTTGTGCATGTTTCAGTAAAAACTGCAGGGCTTTCAGTTGTCTCTGGATCTTACTAGTAAGGAGGTCTACTTTGAGAATAGGTGCTAGCTAAACTGCAGACTATGCACATATGCTTTCTCTCTCTTCATAACTGAATAATGCCAGTGTTCATTCAATTATGTATGAAAATGATTTTGCAAAAAGGTGCTTCTATAGTGTCCACTGTCAAAGTTGGGTCAAATTTAATTTTCATTCCCTAGAGATCTGAAATTACAAAATCCAACTATCAGATATTTCTTTGGTCTTCATTTCTGAGGGGGACCTAGCTCTCTACATTTGCTATTGGGCTTGGTAGAACTAACACATCAGTGAGATTTCCTCCTGTGGTAGCTGGGAGCCTGGAAGGGGCATGGGAAGTGGGGGTTGTGTTGTTCCTGCCCCCATCTTGACTGGTTCCTCATTAAATCTGTGTCTGGTGGCTATCACAGATCTAAGCTCTGGTAAGTCTGGGGGCTGGGGTGAGGGGCTAAGCATTTTTGTGGCTACACAATCTGGTCCAGTCCTTATTCCATACATCCAGGTGAGGTCATCAGGCTTTCTATGCTTTCAAACCATTTAATGTGATACAATGCTCAAAAGACTGGAGAAGACACCCTCCCTACAGACCTGAAACAGGACTTTAAAACTTAGAGTGGCTTCTCTTGTCTTGGATCCTGCATCAATTACTATGTGACACAGGCAAGTCATTAAACTTCTCTTCATCCATCAAAACAGGATATTAATCTGTCTTTATCTTCTTCCATAGGATATTAGGATGATGATGATACTTGTATTAGGTACTTCCTGTGTTCCAGGTATTGTTCTAAGCACTTGATCAAAATT